>NC_133531.1:122572028-122872195 GCF_048544455.1 Silene latifolia | reverse complement strand
GAGTTGAAAAAGACGATCATGACAGAGGCACATTGCACACCATATTCAGTTCATCCAGGTGGAGACAAGCTATACAAGGATTTGAAGAAAACGTTTTGGTGGCCTGGGATGAAGAAAGAGACAGCTGAGTTTGTGTCCCGTTGTTTGACATGCCAGAGAGTTAAAGGGGAACAGAGACGACCACAAGGTAAGATTCAGTCTTTAGAGGTGCCTGAGTGGAAGTGGGAATCCATTTCCATGGATTTCATTGTGGGTTTGCCTAAGAGTCAACAAGGTAACAACATGATTTGGGTGATAGTGGATCGTCTGACCAAGTCAGCTCACTTTGTTCCAATGAAAGATACATAGACTAAGGCACAATTGGCTATGGCCTATCGAAAGAACGTGCTTAAGTTACATGGAGTCCCTAAGGACATAGTGTCTGACAGAGATGCGAGGTTTATATCGAGGTTTTGGAAAGAGTTGCAGGAATCGTTGGGAACAACTTTGAAGATGAGTACAAAGATTTCATCCTGCGACAGACGGCAGATCGAGAGAACAATCAAGACTCTTGAGGATATGTTGCGAGCTTGTGTGATGGACTTTGGTGGTAGCTGGGAGCAGAGGTTGGACTTGATAGAGTTTTCTTACAACAACAGCTATCACACCAGTATTGGTATGGCACCGTTTGAGGCTTTGTATGGGAGGAGATGTAGGAGTCCAATCTGTTGGGACGACAAAGCTTTAGCAGTGGTTTTAGGACCAGAGATGGTGCATGAGATGGTGGAACAGATTAAGATGATCGGGAAAGGATGAGAGCAGCTCGGGACGAGCAAAAGAGTTATGCGAGATCTACATCGCCGGGATATAGAGTTTCAAGTTGGGGACAAGGTTCTTTTGAAAGTTTCTCCTATGCGCGGAGTTATGAGATTTGGGAAGAAAGGCAAGCTAAGTCATAAGTTTATAGGGCCTTATGAGATCTTAGAGCGAGTTGGGGAAGTTGCTTATCGTCTGGCTTTACCAGCTGCGTTAGAGAGAGTGCATATTGTGTTTCATGTATCACAGCTGCGGAAGTATGTGAGTGACCCGTCACATGTGTTAGAGGCAGAGAGTTTAGAGCTAGATGAGTCCTTATCATATCTTGAGGTGCCTAAACAGATTCTAGACCAAAAGGTTAGAAAGACTAGGGGTGGTGAGACAGTTTTGCTCAAAATCCTTTGGTCTAACCACGAGACCGAGGAAGCTACATAGGAGCCAGAGGAAGCTATGAAAGAGCGTTACCCTTTCCTCTTTGATCAGGTATGTATGGTTACGGGGACGTAACCTTGTTTCTTTTAGGGGGGTAGGAGATGATCGCGAGCAGTTTTAGGAGTTTTATACACCTTTTATATGTAGTGTCGGTATGTTTGTCGGGATGAGTTGGGTTAGTATCATGTTTTATGTTAAATTTTGTTTGGCTTTTGAGTCGGGAATGTTGTGGGAGTACCTTTGTTTAGTAGTGGTTTGAACTTCGGGGACGAAGTTCCTTTTAAGGAGGGAAGACTGTAATACTCCGTATTTATAAGTCTTGGGGTACTCTATCGAGTAGGCCTTACTCGTCGAGTAAGGGTAAGTTGCGAAATAAAATAGCTTCGACTGTTGGGTACTCGATCGAGTAGTCAGGGGTACTCGATCGAGTACTCGATCGAGTACCTTGGGTACTCGATCGAGTGTCCTATTTTTACGGGGAGTTTTCTCGGGTTTTGTTAATTATGCGATTAAGGTATTTAAGTTTCGTCGTCATTGTTTTAAATCACTTTTACAAAACCTAAATCCCTGTTTAAGAGAGAAAGCAACCATTCATCTTCCTAATCGCATTCTTAGCAATTCCCGAGTTCGACGGTCAGTTCTTGTCGTTATTCGTATCGTTGAGTTCCTTGCGTCGAGGGTAAGATCTATGTACCCTTTTTATTGTTTTTCCCTTGATTTGGTTAAACCCTATATTTGATTATATTGTTGGGTAATCTCTCAAGTAAGTTGTCTTCCCCTTTCTTTATTGTTTAAATGCAATTTTCCCTTAGTTTTATACAAATTAGGGTTTCGAAAATTGATTTGGGGAAATTTAATTTTGTTGATTTAAAGTGAATTGGAACTTGCTTTTTGTGTTGCTATGGATATCAGTAAAGAAACCGGAGTCGAAAAGCCAATGTCATCGGCTGCTGCATCGACTTTGACCCCTTCTCAGATAGTGGTCCCTGCTACCGCCGTTGTTTTCTTACTTCTTTATGTGGACGACATATTACTCATTGGGAATGATGTAGATATGCTTGCTTCTCGCGTGTTGAAATGGTTGTAAAAACTGGGTTTGAAAATCGTCATTACGACGGCCTAGAAAGGCGTGCAACGGTCGGCAAAAGACCGAGTTTTGACACGGCCATTATAACGGCGCAAAAAGGTGTTTTTGAAAGTTTGAAAATGACACGGAAGGACTTACGATCAAGTAGCACATTAGCACTCACAGTTCATTATATTATGCATTATGCTGACACGGGTTTTGGCTTAAAAGGGTGGGTTACACACCAAGCAATCAAACCCCGATTTGCGAGAGGGATACCAATCCAAACAAAATGTGTAAGGAGGGTGCCCTAGCCTCGTACTCGAAAGTAATGAAAGCTCTTTGACGAAACAGAAATGTGTAACGTCAATGGTATGCTTGACTCAATCGGGATTCGAAACGCGGGGATGAGAAAAAAAAACTCACGCCGACGAGACGAGCCAATTGGTCGAAAAGGGTTAGGTTGTGGGCCCGGACAAGGAACCCGACCGTGACCGTAATATCAATTAATGCATTCCAACCAAGACCTCGTTCAAGTCTCACCATCTAGGGATCACAAAGACGTAACTGTCCTAGTTATCCCCAGCGGAGTCGCCAATCTGTGGACATGGCCCACCTGCAAGCCCACTTCGATCTGTGGACATACAGCGGTCTTTTTTGAAAGCCAAGCTCGGCGGCGTAAAAATGCTTTCTACCGGATCGTTTTAAGTTTAGTGACGGTGTAGTGGTCGAAGTGGTCGGTCAAGTGATTTAATGCACGATGACGGTACCAAACAATGTGTAAGGCTTGTATTTACGATCGGTAGGTCGTAAATACGCGTCGGATTGTGACTTAAGAAGTCGAGTCGAGAATTTTAAGGGAGAAAAGAGAGGGCGGACATGTTAGAAATTCATTAATCTCATAATATAACATATTCATATATGTGAGAAATTATTTAGTCATAAAATAATTACAAATCTTATGCATGCAAACATGAATAAGAATAGAGAAGAAATCGTTTTCCTTACTATGAGTTTTCGGATATATGGGCACAAATGAGTTCTCCTACTCACTTGTTCTTAAGCTTCCTAATATTGGATGAACAAGGATTCAAGTTTAGAATCCCTCCCAAGGACTTATACCCAAGATAACCTCTTAATAGATTAATATTACTTTATCTAGAATAATAATAATCTTCACTAAAAATTGACCCAAAACTTGTTATTGTTCTCTTGTTTATTCGGCCAAGAGAAGAGGAGATTTGGAGTATTTTTCTCTCTTATATTTCTATAAGTTTTTATGATATGTTTTGAATGAATGTTACACTAGTTTGTATGTAGTGTAAGAGTGAAAATTTATGCAAAAACTTTTGCTCATTTTTTATGGGAAAAACCGGAAATGGGGAGGGGGAAAAGCCCAATGCATGCTCTCCTTTTCTTCCCAAGATAAAGCTATGCATGCAAGGCTAAGTCTAGGTTATTAATATTATGTTTTCCACTTATTATACAACACAATAAAAACATTAAAAGACCCCTCCATTTCGGTACACACATAAAATGGATGAGTCCATTTTATTTGTGATTTTGTCAATATGTCACATGTGACATATTGCATGACATCTTATAAATATAAAATGTATTTTTAACAATTAAAAATGAAATATGTCACTTATTAAAATAACCTAGTAATTCTTAATTACTTGTACCGAAAAAGTGTTTCCGAATTATAAACTACAACATTCTGCATTTATAACAATTTATTCATTCTGTTTCGATTGTTTCCGTAAATAATAATTTCATCTAAGTAATAAAACAATTCGATCACTTAGACCGTATCTTATTATAATCAAATTACAATAAGACACGTAAATATTACTTCCAAAATCGTCCGTCAATTTAATGACCTAAGGGGATCAACTGGTCACCACCGTCGCACGACAGTAATATCAAACTCTAGTAAGCCAATCATTACCGAAATATGTGGACCAGTTGACAGTAAAATATTACTTCCAACGTGTATTCTTAAAATGAGATTTAAATATGTGATCATCATGATCGACAGTTGTGATCGCATTATTCCAACAATCTCCCACTTGTCCTCGACAAGTGTGCGTCACCAATTCTCTTGTCCTATTACTATCTCCCACTCAATGCAAGGTGTCTTTCAGGTCGTACTTGCAAGTGATCATATCGAGAGTAGTTTCCTCGATCTAAAGAATAACTGATTGACCGGAATTATCTACCATAGATACCTTCCGAGCGTGGCCACGCATTTCCAGTTCATTACTCCTCGAGTGGCCCTGAGATATTGTTATAACCCTGATAAGGGGTGGACAATTCCTATCGCACTTATTCCCTTCGACTAGCCACAGCCATCATAACCCAAAATATGCCCATTTGACCCCATTTACGAAGGTCGTTGTAACATAAATCAAAGTTAATCTGTAACTGTACCACCTTAGGCGAATAGTCTTTAGTCAAAAGAATCGACTCATTAGAATACTATAGTAGCTCTTGCCAAGACCAGGCTATATAAATTTGCCAGAACTCTATCAGCGGTCATTAGCCCGGCAAAGTGTTCATAACAGTCTGCCTATGTGATCGACTAGTCATTCTCATATGACTCTATGGCACTTGAACTTGCCATCAATCGCATCACACTCTAGTCACTTCGAGACGTCACCTCATACAAGTGACTATGGGCGATTACTATGTCAATTTAGTTCACTTTAATGGGGTTCAATCTTGTCTCCACAACCCATTTGAATATGACAAAGTAATGGAAAAATAAAAGACAAATGAGATTATGCATATGAGCAAATAAAAAAACTCTTTTATTTCATATCAAAATCTAACCAAAAACTGCCATGCTTTTAAGTCCCATGGACGCAACGTGTCCATCATGCTTAGCCTGCGATAAAGGCTTGGTGAGCGGATCAGCTATGTTATCATCCGTCCCAACCTTACATATCGCAATTTCCTTTCTTTCAATGAAATCTCTAATTACATGATATTTTCTAAGTACATGTCTACATCTATTACAAGACTTTGGCTCTTTAGCTTGGAAGATCGTCCCACTATTATCACAATAGAGAGTGATGGGATCATTGGCGGTAGGTACTACTCTTAGACCTTCCGTGAATTGCCTGATCCAAACAGCTTCCTTAGCGACTTCGATCTTTGCAATGTACTCACCTCCGTTGTTGAATCCGCAGATCCAGCCTTCCTTGAAGCTTCTCCAGCTAACAGCACCACCATTGAGCATGAAAACAAAACCAGCTTGTGATTTCATATTATCTCTATCTATTTGAAAACTTGAGTCCGTGTAACCATTAACACGGAGCTCAGTGTCACCTCCAAACACTAAGATAGAATCCTTAGTTCTTCTCAAGTACTTAAGGATGTTTTTGACGGCTATCCAGTGACTCTCACCTGGTTTTCCTTGATATCTACTCGTCATGCTCAAGGCATACGAGACATCAGGACGTGTGCATATCATGGCATACATGATTGATCCAACAGCGGAAGCATAAGGGATCAATTCCATGCGTTCAACATCATGGGGTTTGGAGGGCGATTGAGACTTGCTCAATATTGTCCCAGTTACCATAGGTACCAATCCCCTTTTTTATTTTTCCATGCTGAAACGTCGAAGAATCTTATCAACATAAGATTCTTGACTTAGTGCCAATATCCTCTTGGATCTATCTCTATGGATCCGAATACGTAATATGCGTTGTGCCTCTCCTAAATCCTTCATTTGGAAGTGGTTACCTAACCACTTCTTAACGGAAGACAACATCGGAATATCATTTCCAATGAGTAGTATGTCATCGACATACAAGATTAGGAACACAACATTGCTCCCACTAAATTTTATGTATAAACATGGTTCCTCAACACTTCGAGTGAAACCATTCTCTTTTATCACATGATCGAATCGATGATTCCAACTTCTAGATGCTGGCTTAAGACCATAAATGGATCTCTTAAGTTTGCACACTTTGTTAGGATTTTTAGGATCGACAAAACCTTCGGGTTGTAACATGTACACCTCCTCTTCTAAATGCCCATTTATAAAAGCGGTTTTGACATCCATTTGTTATATTTCATAATCATGAAATGCGGCAATCGCTAACAAAATCCGTATGGATCTTAGCATGGCTACGGGGGCGAAGGTTTCATCATAATGAAGACCTTGGACTTGGGTAAATCCTTTTGCCACTAGCCTAGCTTTGTAGACATCATCATATCCTTCTATGCCATTCTTGACCTTGAAAATCCATTTGCATTGAAGAGGTCTTGCCCCTTCAGGCAAATCCACCAAGTTCCAAACTTGGTTTTCATGCATAGAATCCATCTCGGACTTCATGGCTTCAAGCCATAAGGAGGAATTTGGACTAGAGATTGCGGCTCTGTAGGTGGCGGGCTTGTCACTTTCTAAAAGCAACACATCGAGTGTTCCATCTTCTTCGATAAGTCCCACATATCGATCGGGATGGCGAATAACTCGGCCCGTTCTTCTAAGTGGAGGAGGGACAACCGCGTTAGACGACGAAGGAACATCTTCTTGCGTCTCTACCTCGGTTTGTGGCTCTTGAACTTCATCAAGTTCAAAATTTCTCCCACTCTATCTCCTAGAAATAAAGTAACTTTCTAGGAAGACAGCATCTCGAGACACAAACACTTTGTTTTCTTGAGGCATATAGAAGTAATAGCCTCGAGAGGCCATAGGATATCCTACAAAAATGCATTTTTCGGATCGTGGTGCCAACAGATTGTCATTTTTAATTTTGACATAAGCATCACAACCCCAAATTTTCATATGGGATAGAACTGGAACTTTTCCTCTCCATATCTCATATGGTGTCTTTTCAGTTGCTTTGGTTGGACTAATGTTCAAAGATTTTATTGCGGTTTGAATAGCAAATCCCCAAAACGAGTTAGCTAGGTAACTCGGTTTGACTCATCATAGATCGAACCATATCAAGTAGGGTTCGATTTCTCCTTTCGGCGACACCATTGAGTTGTGGTGTTCCGGGTGGAGAAAGTTGTGATATAATACCACAACCTTTCAAGTGTGAATCAAATTCATGGCTAAGATATTCTCCACCACGATCAGATCGTAGTGCTTTTATCTTTTTGTTCAATTGGTTTTCTACTTCATTTTGAAATTCCTTGAATTTCTCAAAAGCTTCACTCTTATGCTTCATTAAATAGATATACCCATATCTACTCAAGTCATCGGTGAAGGTTATGAAGTAGTCATAATTTCCTCGAGCGGTGATACTCATTGGTCCACACACATCGGTATGTATGAGTTCCAATAGTTCACTTGCTCGAGTTCCTTTACCACTAAAAGGATTACGAGTCATTTTGCCAAGAAGGCAATATTCACATGTTCCATATGATTGATAATCAAATGGTGTAATCACATTAGTCGAAATTAATCTTTTGATGCGATTCTCGTTTATGTGACCTAATCGACAATGCCAAATGAACGATTCATTTGGATCACTTGATTTGAGTTTCTTTGAATGAATGTTATAGATGTCATTAGTCGGATTCGAGGTTTCTAAAATGTAAATGCCATTAATTGAAGGAGCTTGGCCTATAACCAAGTCGTTCCTTGAAATAGTACAACGATTGTTCTTAATGACAAAACAAAAACCGTCCATGTCTAACATAGCGATTGAAATAATGTTTTTAGAAAGTGTAGGCACATAAAAACAATGATGTAAATACAACTCAAATCCATTAGGCAAAGCTAATACATAAGTTCCCTTGGATTCGGCCGCTACTCGAGCTCCATTTCCAAGGCGTAGATCCACATCTCCTTTGCTAAGCCTCTTCACGTCTCTTAACCCCTGTAAATGATTACAAAGGTGAGAACCACAACCGGTATCCAGTACCCATGTCGTAGTGGAAGTATAATTTATATCAATAACATTAATTTCCTTAGGAATTTTACCTTTTGGAACGATGATTCCTTCCCTTATATTTCGCAAATATACGGGACAATTCCCAAGCCAATGTCCCATGCCATAGCAATAATGGCATTCATCTTCAATTTGCTTAAAGTTTTTCCCTTTCTTTCCCTTCTTCTTGAACTTTTTGCCCTTGGAAGCAAGAACTTGATTGCTTGAGCTCCCACTAGTTTCGGCATCTTTCTCTTCCAAAGACAAAGATCCTATAGATTTTATGAGGCGGTCTTCCTGAGACCGGCTCACAAGAGATCTTGTAGTAGTAGGAGGTTTAGAATAAGTGATGAAGTTTATGTTTCCATCCGAACCTATCCCAAAATGAAGTTCTCTAGTAGTGTCGAAATCACTGTTGAAGCAAACGTCGTCAAAAACATTTTGGCAAGACTCAATAGTTATCGGTGTAGTAGCGTTTGATGGATTCATTGTAATGAACTACAAGTATGGAGGAAAAGGAAATATTAACATTTGCCATTTTTAATCATACTTGTAAATAAATTAACAAGATATGAACATTTATATAGTGACCTCTACCCAACTATAATAAATGATTCCAAGACCCAAATTCATATTAACTTAGGGCACGGTGTGCCAAAATACCCTTTATTAACATAACTCGGTGGATTAACTCTTTACTCGATTCTACTTTTAGAACTCTTGGTCGATAAAATTACATTAATATTTATCTCTAGTCCGAAACACATCCGGAAATCGTCGTGAATACTTTCGTTGAGTTCAATCCAAATTTCGAATAAATGTGTCCATGATCCAAATTCATATTAACTTAGGGCACGGTGTGCCGAAATACCCTTTATTAATATAAATTCGGTGGATAGACATTTATCACCCACTTCCCCTACGTAACAAGGTTTGTACCCCGGTAGGGCCGAGTGCACTCCCTCACGAAATAGGTTTTCATGGTTTCTACTTTTTGGTAAGGCTAAGTCTCAATTGTTTATTTTAGCGAGAGGTCATGTCAATTTATTATCTATCACGTTTTAAGTGAACTAAAGCGGTGAACTACGATAATAGTAATTGACACGATCGATAAACTCGATTTAAAATGCATGTTTAGTTATGGCGATTTAGCGATGCATGCAACATATAAATAAAATGCAAAGCATAAAAATAAATCCTAGTATGGCCTTCCTAAAATAGTAAATCTAATAAACTATTACAAATTCGGAAACCAACTCCTTTGGTCCCTTGAAATTCGGTCTTGGCACGCATCTCGAGGTAACACCGTCTTCATAGAAACTCCGGGAAATTACAATGTAATAAATAAAATTATAAATGAATTACATAATTTCCTATTATACATTTGTAATTAAAATTTAAATCTATTAAATTACAAAACGGTGATACGAGATCACAATAAATTACAACCGAATCGATATTCCGATACATTTCGGGTAATACCAATTAAAACTAAGGCCATACTAAGTAAAATTACATAATTCAAAAATTACATAAAATTAAAATTATGACAATCATAAATAAAATGCAGCATTTGTAATATGTATGAACATGTTCAATTTTATGCTAAATCGCCTTTAAAGAGCCAATATCGTATATTTATCGGTTTTTACGGATTTGCGTGATTTAACCTTTTAAAATCACAATAATTATATAAAATCATATTTATGTACAAGTTAATTACCCTAACCATCTTAGGACTCAAAATTAGTCTCCACTAACATTTGACAATAATTAACCTAGATTTCTTAATATTGTTCAAAAATGGACCTAAAATACAAAATTATGTCATATACTTCAAATTAAATCATAAAAATTTCAAATAATTTCAAAATTTAAAATTTAAACTCATGAACATTCTGGAAAAATACCATGACACTCATAATGTTCAAAAACTTAGGTTAAAACTTTCGAAAATTTATCGAGATAAACAATGTTGCGGTTTATCGATTTTAACAATTATCACCATAAAAAAATGAGAAAATTATTTTTATCAACTTTTCACTTTTAGATCTGAAATATATGATAAAATGCAACATGTGACATTTTTATTTAGTCATGAAGTATGTTTTAGCATTTTTACTAATTAAAGTCACTATTTATGTGATTTTTTATTAAAAATTCATAAATCATGCATAAAGACTTCATTATAGCCAAATATTTTACACATATCTTGTAAAATTGCATGTGACAATATACTAAATTTCCAAGACAACATACTAAATTTCCAAGACTAGATTCGAAATATAACTCATATTAACCTATTTACCCATTTAAATACGATTTTAATTTGAAAAATCCATATTTCGAGCATAACAACTCATTTTATTATAAAAATTTATAGGCCATCATTAGATAATATATGTGAAAACATATCCAAAAATCACTGGAAAAATCGAAGTTTAGCTATTTTTCGTCCAAAAATGACATTTTTATCATAAAAATCACATTTTAATGCCAATATTATATAAAATGAACAATAAAATCCATAAATAAACCAAAATATCCTAAATACATTTTAGGACCAGGAACTTTAACATGCAAATAAATTTCGTGATATTTCATAATAAACACAAATTTATAAGTTTTGTTTATTAATCTTATAACTCGGAAAAACAATAACCGATTTGCATGCAAACAACCTAAGGCTCATGATACCGCTTGTTAGAAATTCATTAATCTCATAGTATAACATATTCATATATGTGAGAAATTATTTAGTCATGAAATAATTACAAATCTTATGCATGCAAACATGAATAAGAATAGAGAAGAAATCGTTTTCCTTACTATGAGTTTTCGGATATATGGGCACAAATGAGTTCTCCTACTCACTTGTTCTTGAGCTTCCTAATATTGGATGAACAAAGATTCAAGTTTAGAATCCCTCCCAAGGACTTATACCCAAGATGACCTCTTAATAGATTAATATTACTTGATCTAGAATAATAATAATCTCCACTAAAAATTGACCCAAAACTTGTTATTGTTCTCGTGTTTATTCGGCCAAGAGAAGAGGATATTTGGAGTATTTTTCTCTCTTATATTTCTATAAGTTTTTATGATATGTTTTGAATGAATGTTACACTAGTTTGTATGTAGTGTAAGAGTGAAAATTTATGCAAAAACTTTTGCTCTTTTCTTATGGGAAAAACCGGAAATGGGGAGGGGAAAAAGCCCAATGCATGCTCTCCTTTTCTTCCCAAGATAAAGCTATGCATGCAAGGCTAGGTCTAGGTTATTATTATTATGTTTTCCACTTATTATACAACACAATAAAAACATTAAAAGACCCCTCCATTTCGGTACACACATAAAATGGATGAGTCCATTTTATTTGTGATTTTGTCAATATGTCACATGTGACATATTGCATGACATCTTATAAATATAAAATGTATTTTTAACAATTAAAAATGAAATATGTCACTTATTAAAATAACCTAGTAATTCATAATTACTTGTACCGAAAAAGTGTTTCCGAATTATAAACTACAACATTCTGTATTTATAACAATTTATTCATTCTGTTTCGATTGTTTCCGTAAACAATAATTTCATCTAAGTAATAAAACAATTCGATCACTTAGACCGTATCTTATTATAATCAAATTAAAATAAGACACGTAAATATTACTTCCAAAATCGTCCGTCAATTTTAAGCAATTTAATTAACTCGTATCGACATACGATTAATTAAATAAACAATTAAGAGTGTCACCCTTTAGGTATGACCTAAGGGGATCAACTGGTCACCACCGTCGCACGACAGTAATGTCAAACTCTAGTCAGCCAATCATTACCAATATGTGTGGACCAGTTGACAGTAAAATATAACTTCCCACGTGTATTCTTAAAATGAGATTTAAACATGTGATCATCATGATCGACAGTTGTGATCGCATTATTTTCGGAGGACACATATTCCAACAGGACACTCGCGTAAGTCTCAAATGGGGGGCATTTGAGGGGTATTTATAGGAGAATGAGTGGTTGTGTGAGTTTTGAGCGACGTGGCCACCTGGGCTGCTCAAAGAGGCGCGAGCCACGTCGCGGTTCTTCGAGTTGTCTTGTCGCTTTCACAACAAACGCAATCATGATTTGTTCTATCCTAGGTTTTGTAGTCACATGTTTGGTACTTGACCAACATGAATCCGGGAAAACTTAAGGTAGAAGGTTTGAAATGTTTGTTTTTTTGTGGTTGACTCGGTTTGACTCGTTGTTGGAGTCGGGATTTGAATTTTTGAGTCGGTTTTTGGTTTGGTGTCGGTTTTGACTCTAGTTAGTGTCATTGCGACCCCGTCGTCGTGCATTAAACACTCCAGGTATTTTTGAAATGTTTTATTTTCGAAATCGTTTTAAGTTTTCCGACGTAAAGTTGCACACAAACTGTCGATCAAATGCCGCGATTCCAAAACATGTTGTAGTCCGATAATCATCGGGTGTTTGTTGGAGTCTCAGCAGATACTGGGTATCTACATATATGTATCCCAAACTTCCCCACCTCGTCTCTCAAACTCATCAAAGATAAAGCTGTACACAAAGAATGTACACTCTTCCTGCTCAAGGCATCAGCAACAACATTGGCTTTCCCTTCATGCATGGTAGATAATATCCATGTCATAATCGCCAATCAGCTCCATCCACCTCCTCTGTCTCATGTTCAACTCCTTTTGAGTGAAGGTGTACTTGAGACTCTTGTGATCAAAAAATACCTTAAAGGTCGCCCCATAAAGGTAATGTCTCCAAATCTTGAGAGCAAACACCACTGCACCCAACTCTAGATCGTGTGTAGGATAATTCTCCTCATAAAGCTTTAATTGCCTAGAAGCATAGGCAATGACTTTACCGTTCTGCATCAACACACATCCCAACCCATTCTTTGAGGCATCTGTATAAACCTTAAAGTTCTCGCTCCCTTCAGGCAATGCTAAGATAGAAGATGTGGTCAAACGCTCCTTTAATGTTTGGAGCCCCGTCTCACAACTCTCATCCCAACGAAACCTGTTTTCTTTCCTCATCAACGCTGTCATAGGTCTAGCAATCTTGGAGAAATCCTTCACGAACCGTCTGTAATATCCAGCTAGACCCAAGAAACTCCTGATCTCAGCAACATTCTTTGGTGCTTCCCACTTGGTCACTACCTCAATCTTTGCCGGATCCACAACTACCCCATCCTTAGAGATCACATGCCCCAGAAAAGCAACTTTCTCTAACCAGAACTCACACTTGGACAACTTATCATATAACTCGTGCTCCCTCAAGGTCTGCAACACAATCCTCAGATGCTCCTCATGTTCCTCCTTAGTCTTGGAATAGACTAAGATGTCATCGAAAACCACCATAAACTTGTCCTGAAACTGACTGAAAACTCTGTTCATCAAATTCATAAACACAGTCGGTGCATTAGATAACCCAAAAGGCATCACCACATACTAATAATGGCCATACCTCGACGTGAAAGCTGTCTTTGGTATGTCCACCTCCCTGATCTTCACCTGATGGTACCCCGACCTCAAATCAATCTTGGAAAAGACTGATGCACCACTCTACTGATCAAACAGATCATCTATCCTTGGCCAAGGATACTTGTTCTTCACCGTCACTCAGTTCAGCTCCCTGTAATCTACGCACAACCTCAAGCTCCCATCTTTCTTCTTCACAAAAAGAACTGGTGCTCCCCACGGTGATACACTAGGTCTAATGTATCCCTTCTCTATCAGATCATCTAGCTCCTTAGGACCCATCCGGTACGGTGCCTTAGAGATTGGCCCCGTCCCCGGTTTCAGCTCAACCGTGAAATCTATCTCCTTCTTCGGTGGCAACCCCGGAATCTCCTCTGGAAAGACATCTGAAAACTCACCCACCACTGGTATCTGATCAACTGTCGGACTCTCTATCTGATCATCTCTCACATGGCACAAGATCAACGGGCACCCCTTCCTCAGATAAGACTTTAAGGTCACAGCTGCAATCAACTTAACTTTGGGTTTGACCACAAACCCGCGATAAGACACACTAACGCCCTTAGGACCTCTCAAAGACACTTTCTTTTGATGACAGTCTATCTTAGCTTTAGACTTTCCTAACCAATCCATCCTGACTATCATCTCAAAATTGTCTAAAGGAAACTCTAGCAAGTCTACAGGTAGATCAACTTGCCCAACTATCATAGATACATCCCTATACAACCTCCCACATGTTACAGACTCTCCCGAAGGTATAAAGACTTTCTCACTTACAGACTCATCTGATCTCAACCTCAACTGTTTAACATGACTCGAAGATACAAACGACTGAGACGCCCCCGAATCAAACAAAACAAAGGTATGAATACCGTTAACAAGAAATATACCAGTGATAACATGTGCGTCGTCCTCAGCTGCTTTCTTTTCCATCATAAACAGCTTTCCACTGGTCTTCTGTCCACTTCCCTGGACAGTACTGGCTGAAGTAGTCGGCTTAGCACCCGACCCCTGATTGTTGTTGTTAGTCATAGCTAGTTTCTGATAAGAATTACTGCCATTGCGGTTACCTCCTCCCTGGTTACCCTGACCTCCCCGGTTGTTCCATGACTCAGCTGGTCTGTTGCTCGCATAACTCTGTGCCGGATGATGCCGTCGTAGAGTACCAAAGATAAATTTATAATTTCCAAACTACTACTATAGATAGCGGCAATCAGGGTCGAACCACAGAGAGGCGATGCAATTAATAGCTGTCTGATTTTAGTCTAAAGTAACAAATGTATGGGGGTTTGTTTTGAATAGTTCTATAACTAATGGCAATAAAATCAAAACTAAAGGAAATAATTGAGCAATTAAAGAAAATAGATAAAATCAAATATTAAAGAGATGCTAAGATGGTTGGTTCACTGTAGTTTCGGCGGCAGTATCCTAGGTAAGTCTGAAATAATCACGTAAGACGGGAAAATAAAAAGTCCTCTCGGTCCATTCTTAACAGGTAGCATCTTTCGATCTAGCTACGGGTCCCTAATATCACTAATGCTGAATCTCGTCCTGAAAAGTGATTTAAAAGCCTAAATTAACTTATCTCTCGATCTTATTAATTTAGTCGTCTTAATTAAGTAATCTATTTCCCTCCTCTATCTTTCGATCTTATCGGGTCGGTCAATTCCTAAGCATTCAACTAGTCGCGTGCACTCGATTTGTCAAATATAGCAATTAAATTAAACAAGACGAAATTGTTCTCACGTGAGCCGTTCGATCGACCAGGGTTGGCGGTCGATCGACCATGGCACGACTCAGGCCTACAAAATCTACGCCGCCTATACTACAGGTCTCCTACATCCTAGCACAAAGGGTTTAGCTACTCATACTGAAAATAACTACAACAATAAAATTAACTAATAAAGCAAACGAATTCATACTTAAATTAACTAAATAAATAACTATCATGAAATGATAATTCCGCTTTTGGGAAACCTAAACTAGCAATTCTAATCTATGAATGAATGAAAGCAACGAAACTGAATAATGGAACAGAGAAATACCGAAAAGGGTTGAAGAGAAAAGATCAAAACCAGATGCGGAAGTAAACTTTATTAACGAAAGAATAATCTAAGCTAATGAAATAATTAAAAGTTTAACTCTGTGTTTGAACCCTAATTAATTCGATGATAATTCGATCCTAATCACTTGATGCCTTCTGAAAACATCAGGTTACGTTATATAGAAAATCTTACGTAACTTTTATTCCTAAACCTAATTACATTGGGCTTCTAACTTCTCGTCCTTTTAACTTGCGTCAGATTAACGGTGTGGTCGATCGACCACTGGGACCGGTCGATCGACTGAAATGCGATGTACAGGAACTTCTGATCATCGTGCTCTGGTCGATCGACTAGATGTGGCGGTCGATCGACTGCTTTAGCTAGTAGTTTGCTCCAAAAGCCTCGTAAAGTTGTCTTTCAGGCCTTGATACGCGCACCAAGTTCATTTCTCGAGTCTCTACTCCATGTCAAATGCAATGTTAGATACTCGGGACGGATTCGGCTCGATTTCCGCTGGATTCTTCACATTTCTGCAATATTATACAAAAACACGAAAGTAGACGGAAATGGGAAAATAGTAGCATAAACTACACAAATGAGCTCTGAAATGCGTGTAAAATAGGGTGTAAAACATCATATAAATGACACGCATCAAACTTCCCAAACCAAACCCTTGCTTGTCCCCAAGCAAGAACTAGACTCGATCCTAAAACCTAATGGAACGAGTTCAATCTCAGAGCGAAATGCAAACCGAATAGCCTAAACCAATTTAATGCAACAACTAACAATCAATTAGCGATATGAATCATGCAAACGAGTTATGAAGTCGTAAAAAACTGTTGAACCGTCAACTATAGAGACTTATCCTTATGGACTCTCACGGGTCGCTCATATCACACGTAGGCACAGGTGAGTATATGTAAAGATATAAAGAAGTAATTTTGTAATGACTCTCACCTAACTACGACCTATAAGAACATGCCAGCAATCTAATATGAAAATGATCTCTACAACCGTACATATGCATTCCAACCAAACAAATGACCATGACATATGCCGAGGTAAATATGGATATGTGAGGCAATGGGTAAGAAGGGGCTAAAATAAATTTGGATATGAGGAGTATTAGCCAAGCTAGTAACAACTAAACCAAATTATAACAACATCCACTTCCTTACTCAAAATTAAACCGATGAAACGGTGCTATAACTAGCACTAAACTCACAACCCAACAACAAGTAAACTCCCCAACAATTAGAAATAATACATGGGAGTACAAAATCACCAACTCATAACAATTGCAACATGTGATTTTTTCGAATTTTCTTTTTCTGCTGCAGTACTCAGTCGATCGACCACTTGGTTCAGTCGATCGCCTGACCTCTTTTTTCGAACTCTTTTTCTTTTCTTTCTGTTTCTGTTTTTTTTTTGTTTTCCTCTTTTTTCCTCCTTTCCAACATCCCACCATCCTTCTCATAAAGAGCAATATAACCAAAATGCAATAAACGTATTCCCACAACTACCTATACTAGCTCGGATAGGGTAGGCTAAATAATGGTATGTACCTTATGGGACAAAAAGGGCAATTTGTCTATGTGAGGTTTATAGGTAAAATGAGAAAAGGGTACCTCTACCACATGTGTCAACAAACCACAAACCGAATGCATACAGGTATTAAGCAGATTAAGTTCATATTTATGCATATTGATGTAACATGTCTCATAAGGAGTACTACTCACAATCCTAGATGAACTGGTCATAGATGACACCAATTATAGGCTCTAAAACTCAGAATATGATGTAGTTTGCCATAAATTTAAGTCAAGTCTCAAGTTCAGCAAATAATTTAACGAAAACTCGTAGACTATGCATATAAAATTATACTAATAACATGTAAATTAGCAAGGCTTAGGCATAAATAGATGAAAATGCAATGTCATCATTGAAATACTACCGTTCCGACTCAACCTATATGCTAAAATAAACATGCAATTTTTGGAATTTTTGAAATAGTTCAATTTTTTTTTGAATTTTGTGTATATATAAGAGAAATGAAATAACAAATGCAAACTGAAATGCAATAAACGTGAAACAGAAATGCTATAAAACATGTGAATGCAATGCAAAACCCTTCCCCAAACCAAATCACACAATGTCCCCATTGTGCAAAATCATGTAATGAAATAAAAGGGAAACGGGAATTTGCGATAAAATAACTAAATAAGACATGAAGTTTAAACCCAGAAACTCACAAGACTTTAAGCGCAGAAGGAAACCTCCCCAAACCAGCGTGAGCTAGGAGGTTTCAGTAGCCAGCAGTGCTACCATAGGTACCTGAAAAGAAACAAAAGTACCGCGCGTAATTCCGAGAAAGCAATTTACGAAACGCAAAATTATGTGCAAAATAAGAAAACAGAAATGAATCGGGGAATAAAGTGGAGAAAAGACTCCCTCAACTCCGCAAATCGACCAAACACAGCAGGGGAATGGTCATGAACAGATACAGCAGCGGGAAGCGGTCGATCGACCATAGTAGCCAGTCGATCGACCAGTGTGACAGGAACAAAAGCTCTTGTAGCTGCAGCGGCAGTCAATCGACCATAGCAGGCAGTCGATCGACTGAGATACCTGCTGTAGTTTTCTGATTTCTTCGAATTAGCTCAATAAATTGAACTAATTTGGTCTATAAACCTGCAAATGCATATAATAACGCGCCCAAAATTGCACAAAACCCAAAGTAACAGTTCTAAAGTCTAAATAAATCCTAAACAAACTTATTAAAGCGAAGTCTCGTGCACACCAAAACAAAATAAAAGGTCTAACAAAAGCAATAAAATGTTCTAAAAAGTCTTAATCAACTAATAGTTGATCAAGAATGGCCACGGAATGGCCCACTTGCTCGGCTTCTGGCTTCAAGAAGTAGCCTCTACAGTGCTCATCTCCTCAGCTGCACTCCTAGCAATTCCAACATCCGCAGAATTCAACGGATCAATGTCTCTAGCCTCTTCCCAATCAATGACCTTGTCTGGCTCGTCAAAATCCAAATCGGACTCCGTCACCTTGACTGGCTCCTCATTAGGCTCCTCATCTGTGCCATAGCTAAGACATCCTAGACCGCCTCTTTGAACGATCGGCTCCTTCACAGCTGGAGCAACATGCGGCTCTTCCTTCCCCAAACCATTTCCTGCAATATCCAAAACAGAAGAATCTTCCTCCAATTTGCTCCCAATCTGGGGCGGAGGTGTCACAACAGGAATAAGTATAGGTACTAAAGTAGGCATATCAGAAAGCACAAAATAAGATTTCTTTTCAGAAATCACATTACAAGTAACTGGGTACATAGCATCCTTTTTCCTATAGGTCTGGGCAAAAACAATGGACTGTTTTCCCACCTTAAAGGTTAATGTCCCCGAGCCAACGTCTATGACTGCACCAGCAGTATGCAGAAATGGTCTACCCAAAATGATAGGAATGTGAGCATCCTCGGGCATATCTAGCACAACGAAGTCAACTGGGAAAAAGAACTTTCCTATTTGTACAGGAATGTCCTCTAAGACTCCTATAGGCTGGACCACAGAATGATCAGCCATCTGTACTGTCATATTAGTGACTGCAAACCTAGTCAATTTCAATTTCTTAGCTAGACTCAAAGGCATGACACTAATGCTAGCTCCTAGATCACATAATGTCTTCTCAATTGAGAAGGTACCAATATTACAAGGAACGGAAAAGCTACCTGGGTCAGCTAACTTATGTGGAGCAGTGTGAGTCAAATAGGAACATGACTCCTCAGTTAGTGCGACAGATTGCACAGTATCAAGTGACTTCTTTTTAGACAAAAGTTGCTTCATAAATTTCATGTAAGCAGGCACTTGATTAACTAATTCTAAGAAAGGAACTTGCACATTTAAACTACGAATGACATTTTCAAACTTGTTAAACGATACATGTTCCTTTGTCGGCACCAATCTCTCCGGATAAGGGGCTGTAAGAAGCAACTTAGCCCTCTCCTCTAGGTCTCTCATACCGGCATCAGTGGACTTAAGCTGAAAATCCACTACTTTATCCTTGTTGTAGGTCGAACCTTCTTGAGACCGTCTCAGGAATGAACCATTAACCGTCATAGGGTCATACTTTGGAACCTGAATCCCCATCGCATTTGGATCTTGCCCCAATAATTTCGGAGTCGTCATACCCCGAAATAAGTGGTCCCTCAAGTTATCGGCATTGGAGGACGAAAAGGTTCAACATCGCGTCTTGATCGATCGACCATGTAGGTCGATCGATCGATCGACTTCCTCGAAACAGTATGTATTGTTCGTGGGTGATCGATCGACCAGGTGTGTCAGTCGATCGACTGACATACCTGCTGATCGTCTTTTTCTTGCTACTGTTAATTCCAGCCTTTTTCTTGCTTGGTTCCGTCTCATCTTTTCCAGTAGCATCTTCGACCATAGTGGGCCCATCAAGGGTAGACCCACTCCTCAAAGTAATCGCATTCAGAGTCTCTTTTTGGTCCGGCTGCGACGGTAATTGCCCAGGAGCTCTAGTTGCACTTTTGCTTGCCAATTGAGCGATCTGAGACTCCAACATTTTCATCCCAGCCTCTCTAACTTGAGACTCCTTTAGCAAAATATTTCTCAACTCAGTAAGATCGGAACCTTGGAACTGCTGCTGCTGCTGAGGGACATACGGAGGCTTTTGGTATGGCTGCTGCTGCTTATGAGGGGGCACATAGTTCTGCTGCTGCTGCGGTGGTGGATCCGGATTAAGGACATTCTGGTTGGTCCACCTCAAATTGGGGTGGACATTAGAGTGATCGGGGTAAGTACCAGTTGTTGGAATATGTGTCCTCCGACAATAATGCGATCACAACTGTCGATCATGATGATCACATGTTTAAGTCTCATTTTAAAGAATACAATTGGGAAGTAATATTTTACTGTCAATTGGTCCACACATATCGGTAATGATTGGTGACTAGAGTTTGACATTCTTTGTCGTGCGGCAGTGGTGATCAGTTGATCCCCTTAGGTCATACCTAAAGGGTAACACTCTTAATTGATTATTTAATTGATCGTATGACGATACGGGTTAATTAAATTACTTAAAATTGACGGACGATTTTGGAAGTAATATTTACGTATCTCATTATAATTTGATTAAATAAGATACGGTCTAAGTGATCGAATTGTTTTATTACTTAGATGAAATTATTGTTTAAGGAAACAATTGCATTTGAATGAATTATTTATTATAAATACAAGATGTTGTGATTTATAATTGGTAAATTATTTTGGTACAAGTAATTATGAATTACTAAGTCAATTTTGTACATGACGTATTTTTATTAATACGTTGATTTTTAATATGTTAAAAATACATAACATTTTTACATGACTTGTGACGTGACAAATTGACAAAGATAAAATGGAATCCATTTTATCTTAAATGGACCGAAATAATGGGGTGATTTAGGATAAATATTGTGTTGATTAATTAAGTGGAAAACATAATCATTTTACCTAAACCTAGCCATGCATACCTAGTGCCTCTTGTGAAGAACACCTTGCTCATGCATTGGCCATCAAAAAGCCCCTCCCCTACCCGGTTTTGTCCATAGAGAATGGCCATGGGTTTTCTCTATAATTTTACCTATTACACTACTTCAATAGTAAGTGTAATATTCATTCACACAACATCTAAAATAGAGTTTTAGAGAGATAAAACTCTTCCTTCTTCTCCCTTCTCTTAACCGAATTAAGAGACCAAAATTAATATTTTTGGGTCAATTTTATTTAGATTAATATTGTTCTAGTATTAATAATATTAATCTTATTAAGTGGTTACCTTGGGCATTATTCCTTGGGAGGGATTCTATACTTGAATCCTTTGTTCGTCCATATTAGGAGAGCTCAAGAACAAGTGAGTAGGAGAACTCTCTTGTGCCCAATATTCCGAAATCTCAATGTAAGAATGAAGATTTCTTCTTTATATTTACTTTTGTTTGCATGCATAAGATCTAATTAATTTTATGTCTAAATTAAATTGGAACATATATGAATATGTTGAGTATTATGAGATATATATTTCTAACAAGTGGTATCAGAGCCTTAGGTTGTTTGCATGCAAATCGGTTATAGTTTTTCCGAGTTATACGATTAACATATAAAACTTATAAATTTGTGTTTATTATGATATATCATGAAATCCATTATGCATGTTAAATTTTCTGATCCTAAAATGTATTTAGGATATTTTGGTTAATTTATGGATTTTTTATTGTTCATTTTATATAATAATGGCATTAAAAATGTGATTTTATGATAAAAATGTCATTTTCGGACTAAAATTAGCTAAACTTCGATTTTTTGGGTGATTTTTGGATATGTTTTCACATATTTTATATTTAGATGACCTGTAAATTTTCATAATTGTATGAGTTCCAATGCTCGAAATATGGATTTTTTATGATAAAATCGAATTTAAATGATAAAATAGGTTAATATGAGAAATATTTCGAATCTGGTCATAGAAATTTAGTATGTTGTCACATGCAATTTTACAAGATGTCTATAAAATAATAGGCTATAATGAAGTCTTTATGCATGATTTATGTATTTTTGATTAAAAATAACATAAATAGTGACTTTAATTAATATAAATTGCTAAAACATACTTCATGACTAAGGAAAAACGTCACATGTTGCATTTTATTACCTATTTCAGATCTAAAATTGAAAAGTTGATAAATATAATTTTTCTCATGTTTTTATGATTATAATTGATAAATCCGATAAACCGCAACATTGTTTTTACCGATAATTTTCGAAATTTTTAAGCTAAGTTTTTGAACATTATGAGTGTCATGGTATTTTTTCCAGAATTTTCATGAGTTTAAAATTTCAAATTTTGAATTTATTTGAAATTTTTGTGATTTATTTGGAGTTTATAGCAATTTTTTGTAATTTTGAGTCCATTAATGAACAATTTTAAGAAATATAAGTTAATTATTGTCAATATATTAGTGGAGACTAATTTTTGAGTCCTAAGTTGGTTAGGGTAATTAACTTGTGCATAAATATGATTTTATGTAATTTATTGTGATTTTAAAAGGTTGAATCACGCAAATCCGTAAAAAGATATTGGCTCCTTAAAGGCGATTTAGCATAAATTTGGGCATGTTCTTACATATTATAATGCTGCATTTTATTTATGATTTTCATAATTTTATTTTATGTAATTTTTGAATTATGTAATTTTACTTAGTATGGCCTTAGTTTTTAATTGGTATTACCCGAAATGTATGGGAATATCGATTCGGTTGTAATTTTTTGTGATCTCGTATCACCGTCATGTAATTTAATAGATTTATTTTATTTTAATTACAAATGTATAATAGGAAATTATGTAATTTGTTATGTAATTTGTTTATTCCGGAGATCCTTGAAGACGGTGTCACTTGAAAAGGAAATCAATTAAAGATGGTGTTACCTCGAGATGCGTGCCTCAACCGAAGTTCAAGGGACCGATGGAGTTGGTTTCCGAATATGTAATAGTTAATTAGATTTTTTATTTTAGGAAGGCCATACTAGGATTTATTTTTATGCTTTGCATTTTATTTATATGTCGCATGCATCGCTAAATCGCCATAACTAAAACATGCATTATCATTTTAATCGAGTTTATCGACCGTGTCAATTACAATTATCGTAGTTCACCGCTTTAGTTCACTTAAAACGTGATAGATAATAAATTGACATGACCTCTCGCTAAAAATAAACAATTGAGACTTACCCTTACCAAAAAGTAGAAACCATGAAAACCTATTTCGTGAGGGAGTGCACTCGGCCACACCGGGGTACAAACCTTGTTATGTAGGGGAAGTGGGTGATAAATGTCTATCCACCGAATTCATGTTGATGAGGGTTTCATCGGCCACACCGTGCCCAAGTCAATGTGGGTTTGGATCATGGACACATTTATTCGAAATTTGGATTGAACTCAACAAAATTTTTTGATAAGGGTTTTATCGGCCACACCGTGCCCTTGTCGGATGTGTTTTGGGCTAAAGATAAATGTTAATGTAATTTTATCGACCAAGAGTTTTAAAAGTAGAATCGATTAAAGCGTTAATCCACCGAGTTATATTGATAAGGGTTTCATCGGCCACACCGTGCCCAAGTTAATATGAATTTGGATCTTGGAATCATTTATAATAGTTGGGTAGAGGTCACTATATAAATGCTCATATCTTGTTAAATTATTTACAAGTATTATTATAACGATAAATGTTTTGTTTTCATTATTCCGTTATCATATTGTTCTAATTCTTTACCTCAATTTATACGATATCATTTCGTTTTTGATTCAAATCTCCATTAAAAGATCGTAACTAAAGACAAATATGAATTTTTCTTCTAAAATCTCGTGTTATCCATTGGAAGGATCTCTTGTGAAGAGTATAGATTAAAGTTATTCATTATCAAACAGGCTTTTAATTCTTGACTAAACACATCTACTTACAATGGATTGTTTCTCACATACTTAATTAAGTTAAGTACCTTGAAACGACCACTTCAATGAAAGTTTTAAGACTAAAACAATTGAATTGAAGAGTAGTCTTCATAAGATTCAACTTTGCTTCTCTAAGTAAAGATTCTTTGAAATGAGTGGGAGCATTCTCTTAAACCGTTAAGATAAGGGGCGAGGTTCAAGAAGTAAAGATTAGAATGGAATTGATACATGGTAATGTTAAAAGTAAAGTTATTGAGAATAACGATACTAAACCTATCAATCCCGACCGATAAAGTTTCCATTGTCTTAAATGTTGGACACTAGAAAGGAAACTACCCCAAGTTGTTAAAGAAGAAGCAAGTTAGTTGTGGGACATCTAATAAGACTTAATTCTTTATTTATTTGATTGACATAAATTTTGCTAGTACTACTTCGTCAATATTAGAAACCGGTGGTGGTTTTCATCATTGTACTTGATACATAGGATGATTAGAATATGACGACTAGCAACTATGATGTCGAGAGATAGAGTCATTGTGTACTAAATCTAGTTTTGGGTTTAAAGTTGTACTTAATTATGACTATTAAGTGCATAAACTTTGAATAAGAATATAATCTTGTTAAGATACAAAAGAGGTTTCATTTTTGTGACCCAATACACCATGATTTGATGTATGGCTGGCCCATTATCAAGCTGATTATATTCTAAACCAAACTAGAATGATATATCATGAAGATGATACAAGACTCAAATTGGTAACCCAAGATTATACCTTAGATTCTGGAATGATGAACGCAAAGAGTTATCGAGTACTCTTGAAACCATTAGATCTTATGGTATATGCGTATCTTGTATTCAAAGCAAGATATCTCGTACCTTTTGGTTGAAAAGGAGATCGAGGTTGTAAATCATTGATCCAAAATAGGTTGATCATTTTATTTTACCAACGATTTAAGTTAACACTAATGTGTTCACTTAATAAGGTAAATAGAGAAATCTTTGAAGAAGTTCAAAGAGTTCAAAGAATCACGATTTAGTCGTGATGGGATTATCTAAGTGAAGACTTTGATATAAGCCAAAGGAAATGTGATATAGTATCACAAGTTAAATCTCTCTTAGCACGCATTATGGAATAATGTGTGGTTAGATAAGAATTCAAACACTATTCGATATGGTTTGGACTTCAATCAAGTTACTTCGAGTTACTTGATACTTTTGGGGAATTTATCATTTTTGTCTAAATTATTTTTCCACTAAATCTAAAACAATTCATATGAGATATGGAATGGTAGGGTACCATGCTTGTAAGTTCTCACAAGAAACAAATGCTCATTTTTCCTTATTATAATCACGAGTACAACGGGTATGTGGCTCGAGAAGCTGTCTTTCTAAAATACAAGTTTATTTCTAGAAGACAGAGTGGGAGAAATTATTCAAAGAGCCACAAAGAGTATTTCTTGACTACATGAGACGTTTTCTGTAAGACGTTGTTTCTTCAAAACCTAGGAGGTTAAAGTTATCACTTGTTGAAGATGATGAATTAGTGTTACTTTTAGAAAGTAAAGAGCTTGCAACTTACAAAGAAATTGTTTGATTTAAGTTGATTACTTCTGGAAAGTAATGAACATATGACTTACATGAGAGTGTTTAAGTCACAACTCACTACAAGGCTTAGAGCCATGAAAATCCGAAATAAAAGGCTTGATTAGTGACAAAGGGTTTTGCACTAATCAAGAGAGATTTCAAAGCTTGATTGGTTGCAAAGGATTTTGCACTAGTTGAAATGCTTAAGTCTATTTGGATCTTCTTAGGGATTGTGTTTCATTATGATGATATACATATTGCAAGTGAATCTAAAACCCACTTCTTCAATTAGAAGGAATGTATTCAATACATGTCTTGAGTTTTGTAGATTCTTGCAATTCTAAGATAATGTGAAACTTAAGAGAGGGTCTTAAGTAGGACATCAATGAGTTGGAATCACTGTTTTGATCATGTTATAAAACTTTTCTCGATAAGTCGAGAAGTTGTGTTTATACATGGAGTTTAGTGGGAGTTACGAACATTTTAAATAGTCTTATATGTGGATGACACATTGATCATTGGGAATGATTTAAGACTTATGGAGTATTATAATACATCTTTAATATCCAGATTTATGGAGATGAATCCATATGATATTAGCGTCAAATAAGAAGTCTTATGTTGATAAGATTTATAACTAGTTCAATCAAGTTGAACATATTTGATTGATTCCATTTGCTTCCGCTGCCGAATCAATTAAATAGCGAATGATGTATAACACTTCATATACTTTGAGTATGATGAATTGTTTCAAATCGAATTTAAGTAATAGTTACCAAGTAGCCATATAGATTAATCTTAAGTGCTTGAAGAAGCATTAAAGATGTAATGCAAAAGTTTTTGATGCAATTTTGTGTAAGGGTGTTACACGAATGACAATTGACAATTGAGAGTGCGCATGGTTTCCGACAAAACCATAATCAAAACACATTAGGATGGTTAAGATACCACTGTGGCTATGTTATTTAAGAAATAGATTTTCTAGAATCGTTCTAGGCAATAAAGAACAAATGAGAAATATTTACAACGGAAATTGAGTACACTTGCAATCATGAGATGTGCAAGAAGGATGAGTCCCGCACACTGTGAAAACAGTGGGAGCTATTCTAAGGCTAGAGGGCCTATGTCTAGATTGAATCTAGACACGTGCTCAGAAAGTTTTATAATGCAAATGTATACATTACAAAGGAAAACGAGTATGTAGTAAGGTTGAGTTAGGTACAAGAAGTTGATAAAACCTACTAACCGAAGCCTTCTCATAGGCTTAACATGATGAGTCATGTCATTTCAATTGAATTGAGATGAACAACTACATTCAAGATCAAACTGGATTATAGAATATGAAATAGTAATCAAGTATTGACTATTCATATGTGATAATCACATTTGCCGTTCGAGTTTTTAAGAATCTGAAAACTCCTTTTATACTTTGTTACATCCAAACGGGTTGTAGAGACAATTGAACCCCGTTAAAGTGAAAACGGATTAGCATTGTATTCGCCCATAGTTACTTACATGAGGTGACGTCTCGAAGTGACTAGAGTGTGATGCAATTGATGGCAAGTTCAAGTGCCATGGAGTCATGTGTGATGACTAGTCGATCACATAGGTAGACTGTTAGGAACACTTTGTCGGGCCTTATGACCGCTTATAGAGTTCTGGCAAATTTATATAGCCTGGTCGTGGCGAGAGCTACTATAGTATTCTAATGAGTCGATTCTTTTGACTAAAGACTGTTCGCCTAAGATGGAACAGTTTCAGATTAACTTTGATTTGGGTTATGATGGCTGTGGCTAGTCGAAGGGAATAAGTGCGATAGGAATTGTCCACCCCTTGTCAGGGTTATAACAATATCTCAGGGCCACTCGAGGAGTAATGAACTGGAAATGCGTGGCCACGCTCGGAAGGTATCCATGGTGGATAATTCCGGTCAATCAGTTATTCTCCAGATCGAGGAAACTACTCTCGATATGATCACTTGTAAGTACGACCCGAAAGACACCTTGCATTGAGTGGGAGATAGTAATAGGACAAGAGAATTGGTGACGCATCCTCCGACAATAATACGATCACAACTGTCGATCATGATGATCACATGTTTAAGTCTCATTTTAAAGAATACAATTGATGCGTGTCTTAAATATGATGTTTTACACCCTATTTTACACGCAGTTCAGAGCTAATTCATGTGGTTTAAGGCTACTATTTGCCCCATTTCGTCTACTTTCGTATTTTTATGTAATATTGCAGATTTATGCGGAAATAAGCGGAAATCAAGCTAAATCCGTCCCCAAGTATCCTGCATTGCATTCGACGTGAAGTATTTACTCAAGGAACGAGCTTGGTGCGCATTTCGAGGCCCAAAAGACTAATCTACGAAGTTTTTGAAGCAAAGTACCAGCTACAGTTGTCGATCGACTGATTCCTTTGGTCGATCGACCAAGGCACGAGGATCAGAAGCTACTGTTCTGCATAGGTTGGTCGATCGACTGAGCAACATGGTCGATCGACCAGACCGTGATCAGACGTGAATTAAAAGATCGAGGAATTTGAAGCCCATAGTACATTAGGTTTTGGAATAAGAACTACGTTGTATTCTATATAATGTAAGCTAGGTTTACAGAATATTGATTCAGTTTTTATCTAGGTTTTATCATTCAGTTCGAAATATAATTCAACATTCATAGTTTAGTTCGTTCTTTAATAAAGTTTCGGTTTTGCATTCAGTTCTGATCTTCCCTTTACAAATCCCTTACACGGTATTCTTCTGTTTTATTATTCAATTTGTTGTTTCCATTCGTAGTATAGGATTGCAAGTTAGATCTCCCGAAACCGTAATTATCGTTTTATGCTAGTCTTTTATTCCATTAATTCAAGCATGAATTCAGTAGTTTATTTCATCAATCTTGTTGTTGTTTTCGTAATAATCATGAGTAGCTAATTTCTTCGTGCTAGGATGTAGGGAATCTGTAGTTAGGCGGCAGTAGAATTTTGACCTGAATCGCATGCCAGTCGATCGACCGCACACCCTGGTCGATAGACTGACCACGTGAGGTGTTACCTTCGTTTTAATTGATTTAAATTCTATATTTGATGAATCGAGTGCACGCGACTAGTTGAATGCTTAGTAATTGACTGACCCATTAGATCAAAAGATAGGGGAAGTTGTTAGACCACCAATTAAAATGACTAAACTATGCAGAGATCAAAAGATAGGTAAAGTTTAGGTTATTAGTCACTTTTCAGTACGAGAGTCAGTACTAGTGATATTAGGGACCCGTAGCGAGATCGAAAGATGCTACTTGTTAAGAGTGGACCGAGAGGACCTCTTGTTTTCCCGCCTCATGTGTTTATTTCAGACCTACTTAGTATGCTGCTGCCGAAACTACAGTGAACCGACCATCTTAGTACCCCCTTTTAATATTTGTTTTAATCCACATTTTAGTTTATTTTACTTTTATTGCCTTAGCTATAGATCACTCAATTCAATCAAACACCCACATTTGTTACTTTAAGACTGAAATTGGACAACTAATAATTACATCTGCCTCTCTGTGGTTCGACCCTGCTACCACTGTCTATAGTTGTAGTTGGATTATAAATTTTATTTTTGGTACTCACAACGACGGGTATCAAATTTTGGCGCCGTTGCCGGGGAGGCAATTGTTCTAATTTTTAGTTGTTTTATTTTAGTCTGTTTCTTAGTTTAAGGGACATTCGTTCCTTAAGTTATTCTCATATTCTTTTTGTAGTTTCTTCTTATGCGCAGGTCACAGGGTGGTGAATTACTACCGTTCAATCCTGAGATTGAGAAGACTTTGCGCGAGTTGAGGCGATCATCTAGGGTATTACCGACGGAGGAAGAGCTGAGTACTCTGTCTAGTTACTACGAGAACGCTCTATTTGAGGAGGATCCACCTTCGTCTCAGTTTCTACTTCATCACCGAGACAGTCACTTCTCCAGATTTTCTAGAGATGGTGAAGAAGCAACTATAGCTGATCACTCGGAGCCGACAAATGCGAACCTATATAAGGGGTTCGAATTACACGGAGTGATAGAAAATTGAACCGAAGCCTTCTTATATCAACTTGGTTGAGAGGAACCAATTCGGGGGAGCTGCAAATGAAGATGCAGCCAAGCATATGGAGATATTTATTGATTATTGCTGCTCTATACCCCCGCTGACCGGTGTGACCCAGGACCAGGTAAAGGATACAATGTTTATATTCTCTCTTCGTGATGCTGCAAGAGAGTGGTATAGAGACCTGGACCGAGCTGCTACTGGGATCACCGACTGGAATTCTTTGGCCTTGGCATTTTACAAGAAATACTTCTCTGCCTCGAAGACAAATGCCATTAGAGCTCAGATCACGAGCTTTAAACAGGGGCCTGATGAGAACTTTCATGAGGCATGGGTCCGTTTCAAGAAGCTGGTGCGAACCATTCCGCATCATGGGTTTGAGAAGTGGAGCCTATACAATCAGTTTTATAATGGGCTCTATGACGATCAGAGGGCTATCCTGGATGCGGCGGCCGATGGCGATTCCAGGAGAATATGGGGGAAACTAAGGGGTGGAAGATCATTGATGACTTGGCCACCCATAAAGCTGAGTATGGGAATTCCCGGGGAAATCAAAGGAGAGCTGCTGAATCTCCTTTTGTAGCTGCATTAGAAGCTCTCACAGCGAGATTTGACAAGTACGAGTTGGGAGGAGCTTCAAAAGGAGTGATTTACCATGTAAATGTTGTTTCAGACGGTCCTTTCGTCTGTAAAAGATGTGGAGCTAAGGGACATATTTCAGACAATTGTCCTAGTCCCTTTGAGTCTTGTGCTGCCTTTCAACATTATAGGCAGACAAACACTTACTATGAGCTGAATGTCCACCCAAACTTGAGGTGGAGTAGCCAAAATGTCTTGAATCCGACTCAACCTCCACAAAGCGAAGCAAGAAGCAGCGAGAACTATGTGCCCCCTCATAAGCAACAACAGTACCAAAAGCCTCTGTATGTCCCACAGCAGCAGCAACAAGCCCAAGGTTCTGATTTCAATGAGTTGAAGAATTTGTTGCTGAAGGAGTCCCAAGCTAGAGAGGTCGGGATGAAGATGTTAGAGAGTCAAATTGCCCAATTGGCTACCAAGAATACAACTCGAGCTCCGGGACATTTACCGACTCAAACTGATCAAAAGGAGACCTTAAATGCAATTACCTTGAGGAGTGGGTATACCCTTGATGGGCCCATTATGGTTGAGGACGTCACTGAAGAGGATGAGGCGGAACCAAGCAAGGAGAAGGCTGTGACGAACAAAAACAAGAAAAAGACGATCAGCAGGTATGTCAGTCGATCGACTAACATACCCGATCGATCGACGTCCGCGACAACCGAAGCTACTATTCTGTAGAAAAGTCGATCGATCGACCACCAACTTGGTCGATCGATCGACGGTGACTGCTGAAGGTGATTATTTTCGTCCTTCGATGCCCGACAACTTGAGGGACCACTTGTTTCGGGGTACTACTGCCCCGAAAATATTGAGAACAGACCCGACTGCTGATGGGTCCATTCCGGTTCCGAAGTACGACCCTTTGTCGATTAATGGTTCACATTTGAGACGGTCTGAAGAAGGGTCAAGCTACGACAAGGAGAAGGTGGTAGATTTTCAGCCTAAATCCACCGATGCCGGCATGAGAGATTTAGAGGAGAGGGCTAAGTTGCTTCTTACAGCCCCTTATCCAGAGAGATTAGTGCCGATGAAGGAACAGGTATCATTTAATAAATTTGAAAATGTTATCTGTAGCTTAAATATGCAAGTTCCTTTTCTTGAGTTAGTCAATCAAGTGCCTGCTTATATGAAATTCATGAAGCAACTCTTGTCTAAGAAGAAGTCACTTGAAACTGTGCACACTGCCGCACTCATTGAGGAGTCATGCTCTTATTTGACCCATACTGCACCCCTTAAGCTAGAAGACCCAGGTAGTTTGTCAGTCCCATGTAATATTGGCACCTTTCCTATTGAGAAAGCCTTATGTGACCTAGGAGCCAGTATTAGTGTAATGCCTTTGAGTCTTGCTAGGAAGTTAAAGTTGAATAGGTTTGCAGTCACGAACATGACAGTACAGATGGCTGATCGTTCTGCGGTCCAGCCAATAGGAGTCTTAGAGGATATTCCCGTGCAAATAGAGAAGTTCTTCTTTCCTGTTGACTTCGTGGTACTAGATCTGCCCGAAGATGCCCACATTCCTATTATTCTAGGTAGACCATTCCTGCACACTGCTGGTGCAATTATTGATGTTGGTTCGGGTACTTTGACCTTTAAGGTAGGGAAGCACTCCATTGTCTTTGCCCAGACAGCTAGGAAGAAAGACTCCATGTGGCCCGTCACTTGCAATACGGTTTCTGAAAAGAAATCTTATTTTATACTTCCTGATATGCCTATCTCTACCCCTACTCCTGTTGTGACACCTCCGTCGCAGATTGGGAGCAAATTGGAGGAAGATTCTTCTGTTTTGACTATTAGAGGAGCTGGTTTGGGGAAGGAAGAGCCGCATGTTGCTCCAGCTGTGAAAGAGCTAATCGTTTCAAGAGGCGGTTTAGGATGTCTTAGCTATGGCACTGACGAGGAGCTTTAAGATGAGCCAGTCAAAGTGAGGGAATCCGATTTGGACTTTGATGAGTCCGAAGAGGTCATTGAATGGGAAGATGTCCGACATGTTGATCCGTTGAATTCTGCGGATGCTGGAGCTGAGAAGAGTGCAGCTGAGAAGATGAGCACTATTGAGGCTACCTCTAGTAGCCAGAAGCCGACCAAGTGGGCCATTCCGTGGCCGTTCTTGATCAACTATTAGTTGATCACTTGCTTTACAAACATTTTATTGCTTTTTAAGACTATTTACCGTTTCTTTCGTGTGCGCGAGACTTCGCATTTTAATTATTTTGCTTAGGATTTAAAGCCTTTAGACTATTGTTTTGGGTTTTGCGCAATTTTGGGCGCGATATTATGTGCATTTGTAGGTTAAAAGACCATATTAGCTCAAGTTATGGAGCTAATTCGAAGAAATCAGAAAATTACAGCAGTATTTCAAGGCGATCGACCGCCTACCCTGGTCGATCGACTGAGGTGCGACTTCCAAGAGCTTATGTTCCTGTTCATTCCAGTCGATCGACTGCTTGCTATGGTCGATCGACCGTTGTCGCTGCTTTACCTGTTCACGACCTTTCCCCTGCTGTGTTTGGTCGTTTTGCGGAATGGAGGGAGTCTTTCCTCCTCTTTATTTTCCGACATAATTTTGTTTTCTTCAATTTCTTCATCTTATGCACGTAATTACCGCTCCCACATTACTTTCTCGGTTTTATGCGTGGTATTGTTGTCTTTTCAGCTATCTATTAGTAGCACTGCTGGTTACTGAAACCTCCTAGCTCACGCTGGTTTGGGGAGGTTTCCTTTTGCTGCGCTTAAAGTTTTGTGAGTCTCCATGTCTTCACTTCATGTCTTGTTTACTTAATTTTCTCGCAAATTCCCGTTTTCCTTTTCTTCATTACATGATTTTGCACATTGGGGACATTGTGCGATTTGGTTTGGGGAAGGGTTTTGCGTTGCATTTCATTTGCTTGCATTCACGTTTACATTTTGTCTTGTATTGTTGTTTAATTTCTCCATATATACACAAAAATTCAAAAAAATTGAAAATTTCAAAAATTTCAAATAAATGCACGTTTATTTTAGCATATAGGTCGAGTCGGAACGGTAGTATTTCAATGATGACATTGCATTTGCATCTGATTTATCGCCTAAGCCTTGCTAATTAACATGTTATTAGTAGAATCAATTGCATAGTCTACGAGTTTTCGTTAATTTATCTTGCTGGACTTGAGACTTGACTTTGAATTTTAGCAAACTACATCATTTTCTGAGATTTAGAGCCTTATAATTGGTGACATCTATGACCAGTTTATCTAGGATTGTGAGTAGTTCTCCTTATAAGACATGTTACATCAATTTGCATAAATATGAATTTGATCTGCTTAATACCTGTGGGCATTCGGTTTGTGGTTTGTTGACACATGTGGTAGAGGTCCCCTTTTTCTCATTTTACCCATAAGCTCCACACTGCCAAAAACAGCCTTTTTTTGTCCCGTTGCTACATCCTACATTTAGCCTGCCCTTGTCAAGCTAGTAGTTTATGTTCTTGGGATTGTTACTTTGTTTTTGGTGGCATATCTCGTCTTGAGACGATGATTAAGAATATGAAAAAGGAAGGAAGGAAAGAAGGAAAAAGAAATAGAAAAGAAAAAAATAAAGTTGAAAGAAAAAAAACGATTCGAAAAAAAAAAGTGATATACTGTTTAATGCAGTCGATCGACTGCTCTACTTGGTCGATCGACCGATGCCCGAGAAGAAAAGAAATCAATTCGCATGTTTCAAGTCTTTATTCAAATGGCGATTTTTGCTCCCATGTTGCATTTATATCTTATGGGGAGTTGATTATTTCGGAGATTGCGAGATTTGTGCTAATCATTAGCACCGGTTTTATTGAATTTTGAGCAAGGAAGTTGGATGTTGTCATATGGTTCTGTTTAGGTACTAGCTTGATCACCTGTACCTCCACACTCCCATAATTATCTTTGCCTCTTCTTACCCATTACCTCACATATCCATATATACCTCGGCATGTGTCATGGTCATTTGTTTGGTTGGAATGCATATGTACGGTTGTAGAGGTTACTTTCATATTAGATTGCAGGCATGTTCTTATAGGTCGTAGTTAGGTGAGCGTCTTTACAATATTACTTCTTTGTATCTTTACATATTTTCACCTATGCTTATTTGAGTGATTTGAGCGACCCCTGAGAGTCCGAATTGATAATTCTCTACAGTTGGCGGTTCAGCAGTTTTTAACGACTTCATAACTCGTTTGCATGATTCATATTGCTAATTGATTGTTAGTTGTAGCATTAAATTGGTTTAGGCTAATCGGTTTGCATTTCGCTCTGAGATTGAACTCATTCCATTCGATTTTAGGATCGAGTTTAGTTCTTGCTTGGGGACAAGCAAGGGTTTGGTTTGGGGAAGTTTGATGCGTGTCTTAAATATGATGTTTTACACCCTATTTTACACGCATTTCAGAGCTCATTCATGTGGTTTAAGGCTACTATTTGCCCCATTTCGTCTACTTTCGTATTTTTATGTAATATTGCAGATTTATGCGGAAATAAGCGGAAATCAAGATAAATCCGTCCCCGAGTATCCTGCATTGCATTCGACGTGAAGTATTTACTCAAGGAACGAGCTTGGTGCGCATTTCGAGGCCCGGAAAACTAATCCACGAAGTTTTTGAAGCAAAGTACCAGCTACAATGGCCGATCGACTGATTCCTTTTGTCGATCGACCAAGGCACGAGGATCAGAAGCTACTGTTCTGCATAGGTTGGTCGATCGACTGAGCAACATGGTCGATCGACCAGACCGTGATTCAGACGTGAATTAAAAGATCGAGGAATTTGAAGCCCATAGTACATTAGGTTTTGGAATAAGAACTACGTTGTATTCTATAAACGTAAGCTAGGTTTACAGAATATTGATTCAGTTTTTATCTAGGTTTTATCATTTAGTTCGAAATACAATTCAACATTCATAGTTTAGTTCATTCTTTAATAAAGTTTCGGTTTTGCATTCGGTTCTGATCTTCCCTTTACAAATCCCTTACACGGTATTCTTCTGTTTTATTATTCAATTTGTTGTTTCCATTCGTAGTATAGGATTGCAAGTTAGATCTCCCGAAGCCATAATTATCGTTTTATGCTAGTCTTTTATTCCATTAATTCAAGCATCAATTCAGTAGTTTATTTCATCAATCTTGTTGTTGTTTTCGTAATAAACATGAGTAGCTAATTTATTCGTGCTAGGATGTAGGGAATCTGTAGTTAGGCGGCAGTAGAATTTTGACCTGAATCGCATGTCAGTCGATCGACCGCACACCCTGGTCGATCGACTGACCACGTGAGGTGTTACCTTTGTTTTAATTGATTTAAATTCTATATTTGACGAATCGAGTGCACGCGACTAGTTGAATGCTTAGTAATTGACTGGCCCATTAGATCGAAAGATAGGGTAAGTTGTTAGACCACCAATTAAAATGACTAAACTATGCTGAGATCGAAAGATAGGTAAAGTTTAGGTTATTAGTCACTTTTCAGGACGAGAGTCAGTACTAGTGATATTAGGGACCCATAGCGAGATCGAAAGATGCTACTTGTTAAGAGTGGACCGAGAGGACCTCCTGTTTTCCCGCCTCATGTGTTTATTTCAGACCTACTTAGTATGCTGCTGCCGAAACTACAGTGAACCGACCATCTTAGTACCCCCTTTTAATATTTGATTTAATCCACAGTTTAGTTTATTTTACTTTTATTGCCTTAGCTATAGATCACTCAATTCAATCAAACCCCCACATTTGTTACTTTAAGACTGAAATTGGACAACTAATAATTACATCTGCCTCTCTGTGGTTCGACCCTGCTACCACTATCTATAGTTGTATTTGGATTATAAATTTTATTTTTGGTACTCACAACGACGGGTATCAACAATTGGGAAGTAATATTTTACTATCAACTGGTCCACACAGATCGGTAATGATTGGCTGACTAGAGTTTGACATTACTGTCGTGCGACGGTGGTGATCAGTTGATCCCCTTAGGTCATACCTAATGGGTAACACTCTTAATTGATTATTTAATTGATCGTATGACGATACGGGTTAATTAAATTACTTAAAATTGACGGACGATTTTGGAATTAATATTTACGTATCTCATTATAATTTTATTAAATAAGATACGGTCTAAGTGATCGAATTGATTTATTACTTAGATGAAATTATTGTTTAAGGAAACAATTGCATTTGAATGAATTATTTATTATAAATACAAGATGTTGTGATTTATAATTGGTAAATTATTTTGGTACAAGTAATTATGAATTACTAAGTCAATTTTGTACATGACGTATTTTTATTAATACGTTGATTTTTAATATGTTAAAAATACATAACATTTTTACATGACTTGTGACGTGACAAATTGATAAAGATAAAATGGAATCCATTTTATCTTAAATGGACCGAAATAATGGGGTGATTTAGGATAAATATTGTGTTGATTAATTAAGTGGAAAACATAATCATTTTACCTAAACCTAGCCATGCATACCTAGTGCCTCTTGTGAAGAACACCTTGCTCATGCATTGGCCATCAAAAAGCCCCTCCCCTACCCGGTTTTGTCCATAGAGAATGGCCATGGGTTTTCTCTATAATTTTACCTATTACACTACTTCAATAGTAAGTGTAATATTCATTCACACAACATCTAAAATAGAGTTTTAGAGAGATAAAACTCTTCCTTCTTCTCCCTTCTCTTAACCGAATTAAGAGACCAAAATTAATATTTTTGGGTCAATTTTATTTAGATTAATATTATTCTAGTATTAATAATATTAATCTTATTAAGTGGTTACCTTGGGTATTATTCCTTGGGAGGGATTCTATACTTGAATCCTTTGTTCATCCATATTAGGAGAGCTCAATAACAAGTGAGTAGGAGAACACTCTTGTGCCCAATATTCCGAAATCTCAATGTAAGAATGAAGATTTCTTCTTTATATTTACTTTTGTTTGCATGCATAAGATCTAATTAATTTTATGACTAAATTAAATTGGAACATATATGAATATGTTGAGTATTATGAGATATAGATTTCTAACACCAGTCTGCCTATAATGTTGAAAGGCAGCACATGTTTCATTCGAACTGGTACAAAACTCCGAAACATGTCCCTCTCCTCCACATCTTTTGCATGTAAAGGGACCGTCTGAAACAGCGTTAACTTTATAGATACCTCCCTTTTGAGATCCTCCTCCTAGCTCGTACTTGTCAAAATGCGCAGTAAGAGCTTCTAATGCGGCTACAGAAGGAGATTCAGCAGATCTCCTCTGATTTCCCCTAGAGTTTCCATGCTTAGCTTTATGGGTGGCCATATCTTCAATAATTTTCCACCCCTTAGTTTCTCCAACATTCTCCTGGAATCTGCCATTAGCTGCAGCATCTAGGATAGCCCTCTGATCATCATAAAGCCCATTATAGAATTGATTGCACAGGCTTCCTTACTCGAACCCATGGTGCGGAATAGATCGCACCAGTCTCTTGAAACGGACCCATGCCTCATGAAAATCCTCATCGGGACCCTGTTTAAAGCTCGTGATCTGAGCTCTAATCGCATTGGTCTTCGATGCAGAGAAATACTTCTTATAAAATGTCAGCGCCAGCGAATTCCAATCAGTGATCCCATTAGCAGCTCGATCCAGATCTCGGAACCACTCCCTAGCAGCATCACGGAGTGAGAATATGAACATCGTCTCTTTCACTTGGTCCTGGGTCACACCTGCTGGTGGGGGTATGGAACAACAATAGTCGGTGAATATCTCCATATGTTTAGCTGCATCTTCATTTGCAGCTCCCCCAAATTGGTTTCTCTCAACCAAGTTAATGTAGGACGGTTTCGCTTCGAATTTCCTATCCGTCCCGGCTGGCAATGCGAATCCCTTATAAAGATTCTCAGCTGTTGGCTCGGAGTGACTGGCTATACTTGCCTCCTGGGTTATCTCTAGAAAATCTGGAGATGTGACGGTCTCAGCTGATGAGGCAGAAATAGGAGATGAAGGTGGATCCTCCTCAAATAAAGCGTTCTCGTAGTAACTGGACAGAGTATTCAGCTCTTCCTCTGTCGGCAATACTCTAGATGATCATCTCAACTCACGCAAAGTCCTTTCGATCTCAGGATCTAACGGTCGTAATTCACCACCCTGTGACCTACGCATAAGAAGAAACTACAAATAGAATATGAGAATAGTTTAAGGAACAGATGTCCCTTAAACCAAGAAAAAGGCTAAAATAAAAAACAACTAAAAATTAAACAATTGCCTCCCCGGCAACGGCGCCAAAATTTGATACCGTCGTAGAGTATCAAAGATAAATTTATAATTTCCAAACTACTACTATAGATAGCGGCAGTCAGGGTCGAACCACAGAGAGGCGATGCAATTAATAGCAGTCTGATTTTAGTCTAAAGTAACAAATATGTGGGGGTTTGTTTTGAATAGTTCTATAACTAATGGCAATAAAATCAAAACTAAAGGAAATAATTGAGCAATTAAAGAAAATAGATAAAATCAAATATTAAAGAGATGCTAAGATGGTTGGTTCACTGTAGTTTCGGTGGCAGTATCCTAGGTAAGTCTGAAATAATCACGTAAGACGGGAAAATAAGAAGTCCTCTCGGTCCATTCTTAACAGGTAGCATCTTTCGATCTAGCTACGGGTCCCTAATATCACTAATGCTGACTCTCGTCCTGAAAAGTGATTTAAAAGCCTAAATTAACTTATCTCTCGATCTTATTAATTTAGTCGTCTTAATTAAGTAGTCTATTTCCCTCCCCTATCTTTCGATCTTATCGGGTCGGTCAATTCCTAAGCATTCAACTAGTCGCGTGCACTCGATTTGTCAAATATAGCAATTAAATTAAACAAGACGAAATTGTTCTCACGTGAGCCGGTCGATCGACCAGGGTTGGCGGTCGATCGACCATGGCACGACTCAGGCCTACAAAATTTACACCGTCTATACTACAGGTCCCCTACATCCTAGCACAAAGGGTTTAGCTACTCATACTGAAAATAACTACAGCAATAAAATTAACTAATAAAGCAAACGAATTCATACTTAAATTAACTAAATAAATAACTATCATGAAATGATAATTCGGCTTTTGGGAAACCTAAACTAGCAATTCTAATCTATGAATGAATGAAAGCAACGAAACTGAATAATGGAACAGAGAAATACCGAAAAGGGTTGAAGAGAAAAGATCAAAACCAGATGCGGAAGTAAACTTTATTAACGAAAGAATAATCTAAGCTAATGAAATAATTAAAAGTTCAACTCTGTGTTTGAACCCTAATTAATTCGATGATAATTCGATCCTAATCACTTGATGCCTTCTGAAAACATCAGGTTACGTTATATAGAAAATCTTACGTAACTTTTCTTCCTAAACCTAATTACATTGGGCTTCTAACTTCTCGTCCTTTTAATTTGCGTCAGATTAACGGTGTCGTCGATCGACCACTGGGACCGGTCGATCGACTGAAATGCGCTGTACAGGAACTTCTGATCATCGTGCTCTGGTCGATCGACCAGATGTGGCAGTCGATCGACTGCTTTAGCTGGTAGTTTGCTCCAAAAGCCTCGTAAAGTTGTCTTTCAGGCCTTGATACGCGCACCAAGTTCATTTCTCGAGTCTCTACTCCATGTCAAATGCAATGTTAGATACTCGGGGATGGATTCGGCTCGATTTCCGCTGGATTCTTCACATTTCTGCAATATTATACAAAAACACAAAAGTAGACGGAAATGGGAAAATAGTAGCATAAACTACACAAATGAGCTCTGAAATGCGTTTAAAATAGGGTGTAAAACATCATATAAATGACACGCATCACTGGACCTTGAGAATAGCTCCCCTGAGCCGATCTCTGAAAAGTTCCCGGTACACTCGTGCACTCATGTCTCTTGTGGCCTACACCGCCACAGCCAAAGCAGGTCATCCCCCAACTACTACTACCGCTCCAATGGCCACGCCCAAAGGAAGCCCCAACACTGAACCCTGAACCAGAAGAAAACGCTCTAGCCTGATTGTGGTTGCCTTTCTTGTAGTTAGATTGGCCACCACCCTCACTCTCAGCCTTCCTTTTCTCACCTCCTCTCTCTCGGGCCATCTCTACCAACCTCTCAGCTCTCCCAGCCCTCTCATAAGATTCCTTAACATCTGTAAGGATTCCCACGGGTAACTTCTCCATTATCCTGGGGGTCAACCCCTTTTCAAACCTCAGAGCTAGGTTCTCATCAATCAAACCCATATCCTCAGCATACCTAGACTTCTCATTGAACTGTCGATAATACTCAGCTACCGACATATCAGATGTCATCTTGAACCCATCAAACTCCTCCCTCAGCTTACTCCTCACATGCTCCGGCACGAACTCCCTCTTCATAGCTCTCCTAAACTCTTCCCAAGGAATAGCAGGCAGTCCCTGCTTCGCATACATATCTCTAGCGCTCACCTTTACCTTATCCCACCACTCTCCTGCTGCCTCTCTCAAGTAGAACGCAGCTTGTTCTACCCTCATCTCATCCGGACAATGTACCAGATCCAGAATGTTCTCCATCTCACGATGCCAATTGTCAAGAAGAATTGGCTCCCCGATCCCCTTATACTCTTTTGGGTTAAATCTCGCTATGTATAAACTGATCTTTGAGTGATCAACCTCCTTATTTTTCCCCACTCTCTTAAGGGCCTTTGTAAGAGCATCTTGATGCTCCAATATCTTAACTATATCGTCAACGTTCATGCTCTCAGCACTCGCATATAAAGCGGTTTTCTTTGGCGGTATCTTGCAACTATATATATAAGAAAAGGGTAGATATAAACATATATACTATGACCCAAAACACGAAAACAACCTGCCTAGAACCCACTCGATCGAGTGCCCAAACCTACTCGATCGAGTGGAGGCTACTCGATCGAGTGCCCAACATGTTCGATCGAGTGCCCCGACTCCAGAACCCAAACAGACCTTCTGATCTCTAACCTACTCGATCGAGCTGACAAGCCACTCGATCGAGTGTCCCCTACTCGATCGAGTGCCACTATGTACTCGATCGAGTACCCAAAAACACGATTCTGATCATAAAAACGTCGAACACCCACTCGATCGAGTCAGACCCACTCGATCGAGTGCCCCCCCACTCGATCGAGTCATGCAGACTCGTGAATACTACCCGCATGTTATCTCACATACCCTAACGTACTATGCATTCATTATTATCTCAACATTATAATTACAACTACGCGTGAAAATCTACGCAACTCCTCATACAATCAACAAAATAATCTACTTCATGTTATCAAGTGCCACGTTATAAACAACCATCATGCTTCTTTATTCAATCAACATATAAACATACTTTACCGACTTTTCAACCACAATTTCAATTCTCCACTTCCAACATTCAATGATTCTCAACATATATCGTTACGTACTCATACAAACCAGAAGACAACACATACGACTCTGACATATACCCCCCATGTGACCGGTTCAAAATTGTAGGGCAAGTTTGCGACTTTAGGACGTCTTCCAAGTCTTTGCATTAGCTCCTACAACCTTTACCCCGGGTTCATTTTAATTGACTCCCTATGTTCATTAGATTCATTAGTTACAGGTTTCAGTATCGTCTCTCTGATACCACTTTGTGACACCCTCATACTCCAAGTGCCTTACCAGGATCACTCAGGTATAAGAACGTCACCATCTCGGTTTCCCGAGGCAATGATAATCAAAAGACAATAAAGAAACAACATTTAAATAGGATAAAGTTTAAGTGAGTAAATACAATCCAAAACCAACTGTCAAAATACGGTTTACATGATCTCAAAACAACTGTCTAAAAGCTATCAAAACTACAGCGGAAGACTCTATTATCTGATGGCGACACATCCCAGTTATCCCATGTATCTCGACTCATACCTGCTCAACAACTGCTCACCATCCCCGAATGGATCACCACAGTTTTTAAAACAATTAAACGGGGTCAGTACTAATCACACAATTTATATAACTCAACAAAACAACACACAACACCGCTCAATCGTCACAGATATACTCCGAACTCCATCACCAACTCTACAATACTGACTACACACTAAAGTGTGTAGCCCTACCAGAGTACCCATCGCAATAGGTTACTACTCGCCGCCAGTGGGGGACCGCAGTCGTTCCCACCTAAGCCCCGCTCATCTCCATCGTGCGATAAACCCAAATCCATTAATGTGCACATCCCTTCTGTGACGGGTTCCACAGAAGGCCAATCATGGGCGTGAAGCCACTCCCGCAAGTGACTCCACTCAGCCAGGGACGCACCCCGAAGAACACAGACAGATACAATCAATCACAACTACTATCAACAACCAAATCCACAACCGTCACAATACGAGTATGATAATATTCAACAATCACAAATCACAACCAACACATCATGTGACTAATACTGAGTAGGGAAATCCTATCTCGAATGCAATACAATCAGACGATCTCAACAGCTGTTATCAAAAAGCCTCCTCTACGAATCCTCCTCCTAACATATGATCACATAATAACTAACAATCATAAAAACTAACAAAAACCCCCAATCCCCCAAATTAGGGTTTAAAAAAACTTAATAAAATACTATAAAATCGGTACGTATATCTTACCCTCGACACAAGGATCACAAGAATGTAAAGGATGATGAATTCCGACCTCTCATGCTCCGGGATTTGTCAATAATGCGAAAGATGCGACGAACGTAATTTGAAATCTCTTTTGAAGTGATTAGGTTTAATAAAAGTGTTTAATGATGATGATGACGGAAAGTTATATATACCTATTCGCATTATTAACAAAACCCGACATAACATTACCCGTAAACCGAGCCACTCGATCGAGTAGTTGACGTACTCGATCGAGTGCCCCCTACTCGATCGAGTACCAAGGCTACTCGATCGAGTACCCTACAGACAGAACACTGTTTTAAAAACCAAAACACCCTTACTCGACACAGTAAGACCCACTCGATAAAGTACCCAGAGACTCATAAAACCGTAGTATTACAGTTCAAGTATCTGAAATCAACACAAACCTGGATTCGCCCGTCTTTTTTGGATACGGGGACTATGTTAGCCACCCAGTCTGAATACTCGGAAACTTTGATGAACCTGGCTTTGAATTGCTTATCGACTTCTTCTTTGATTTTAAGAGCCCACTCTGTCCTCATCCGACGGAGCTTCTGTTTTATAGGTTTGAAACCTGGTTTGATTGGAATTCAATGTTCTGCAATATCCCTGTCGATCCCTGGAATGTCCTTGTAAGACCAAGTGAAAACGTCCTTGAAATCGTGTAGGAGGTCGATGAAATTTGCCCTTTCAGTTGGGTTTAAGGTCATCCCTATCCTAAGTTCTTGGGGTTCTAGTTCGGTTCCTACGTTGATGGGTTCGGTGTTCTCTATAACTAATGCCCCTTCCCCCTCTTTTAGTATTTCTTTAACTATATAGGGAGATAATTCGACTGAGTCTGGGTCAGGGTCATCCTCATTATAATCATAAATAGAATTGCATTCAGAAAAACACAAGGAGTAAGCAGAATCTGATTTATTCATATTAAATTTTGAAAAGAGCTGAAACAAAGAAGCCATCTGTTCAGTAGTCGGTGGCGGTAAAGGGACAGCTGCTGGGACATTTCCCAAGCTGTTGTTACTAGGCGATGCTACGCTAGGAGAAACAAAGGGATGGGGAGTGACGACTGAAGAAGACTCTCTAGCGACTTCTCTAGACTCAGACTCTGATGCCGACTCCGACTCCGACTCCGACTCTGACTCGAATTCGCTGTCTTTGGGTTCTCCTTTGAACATCTCTCCTTCTCCAGTAGTGACTTTGAAGAGCTTTCCTTGGTTGTTAGTCCATTTGATTGACTTTCTCCATCCTTTTTGTTGATTCGGGCTGGTGTCAGTGATCAATGTTATGGGGTTGAAATGGTCATCTTGAAGTATCATGGTAATGATCTCATCCTGCGCTGCTCTGACAAATCGGTCTTCCCCAAACAGAAGGCTAACGGCTTGTTCGTCTAAACAAGGTGTTTGACGAGTTTTGACGGTAGGAACCGTTTCTAAAGGGATGAAATAGCAATCGTGGAAGACCTCGATTCCAGCTAGTTGTATTCCCTTATAATGCCAAGGTTCGGGAAACCCGTGAAAGTATTCATTACTCCCCTCCCTAACGAAGTATCCAATAGGGTAGGGAGATAGGGTCACATTTGGATTCCTTTGTCTTTACGATTTTGGAACTGAGTAAGCATTTCTAAGGCTTCTGCTTTCGTGGGCTTGTACCCCAAACCTAATGGTATCCTCTGAGAATTTCCTTCTTTGTAAGGTGCAAAGGTATTCTTCTTGGTAGGGTTTAATGGCATTCCTGGGAAGTAACCTTGGGACTTGAGTATGTGTTTGACCACTAAATTGGAGTATGGGTTGAAGTATAGAGGCGCCAGTTCGCTCTCTACAAGATTTATGCTCTGAAATCCTCCAAGCTCATATACTAGGTCTGTGACCACTTGGTTGCTTGACATTTTCCCTATCACAACCTTGATAAGTGACGAAGTGATCGTTACTACTTTGCTATCTAGAGGAATCTTGATCTTTTGGTGTAAGGTGGATGTTACCGCTTTGGAAGTGTGAATCCAAGGCCTTCCCAGAAGTATATTGAAGGATGCCTCGATGTCCACTATCTGAAAATTAACCTTTTGCTCGATTGGTCCTGTGGCTGTAGTAAGGTTAATTAGTCCTACTACTTTACGTCGTGTTCCATCGTATGCTCGAACACCTTGGTTGGTAGGATTCCAATATCAGTCTTTCATGCCCAACTTATGTGCTGTCTTTAGTGGTATGACGTTGACTGCGGAGCCGTCATCCACCAAAGTCATTGGTACGTTCTTCTTTAAGCATGTGATTGTAATGTATAGAGCGAGGTTATGACTGGCGCCGAAAGGAGGCAAATCCTCATCTGAAAAAGTAACTGGGTTACTTAGTTTAACTGAGTCTTGGAAGACTAGGTTGCCTACGTCATCAGGCGTAGAGTTGACGCTACGTACAACTTAGCCAATGCTTGCAGTAAAGGTTGACGATGGGGAAATGAACTCGCAACTAATTGCCAGACTAAAAGATCAGCCTTTGTCTTATACAGTTGTTTTAGTGGTCGGGCTCAATCGGAGCTTTGTTTTCGGTTACTTGTCGTTAGGAGTACCTAGACCAAAACAATATTTATATCTCCAAAAATAACTCTACTTTTAGTAAAGAGGTAAGTAAAGGTCGGATCCCAAAGGACGGGTATTGATGTAGGATTTTCGATCGTAAGTAGCGGTGTCTAGGGGTGTCACAATTTGGGTTTGATGTAAGAAGATCACTAAACTAAATAGCAATAAAGGTAAACAAGCAAGATGATTGAAAAGGGGTGTAAACAATTGATAAAAGGCACTAGGGTGTCATGGGGTCATAGGGGATTCATGGGAATTGATCATACAAACATATTCTCAAATTATAAGCAAGCAATTATTGTTGTGATGGATCGAGTTGGTTTATATCTTACAATCCTAGGGAGGTTTGGGTCCCGGAGCCGAATCGATTAGATTGTACAACACCTACAAGTCGACTTAATCCACCCTACTCAACTATATGCATGGTCTAATGAGACTCGAGTTGGTTTATGTCTTACAAGTCTCATTGAAAAGGTAAGTGATGGTAGTAAATGCAAGGATTCATAGGCTTAGCATTTCATCAAACATAACATGTGCATAAGTTGAGATCACAACAAGCAAGCAAATAAACTATGAAAACATATTAATTTAAGCATGAATCATCCCCCATGTTGGTTTCCCCTAATTACCCACTAACCCTAGTTAAGGAAACAACTCACTCATCATCATGGTAAACATGCTAGCAAGGTTGTCAATCATACTAACAAGGCAAAACATGATGAATAAATGAAGATGATTAACAATAATTAAAACAAGGATTAAGAGAATTATACCTACTAATGATTCCAATAATAAAACAAAGAATAATAGAAGTACTTGATGAATGATTGGAAGGTTGTCAATCTCCCAATAATAACCCAAATAATCTTCAATTACCCAAAATAAAGGATGAACAAAAGAGAAATTAAGGAAATGAGATTTGTATTAAGACTTGATTAGAAGTTGATTACAAGATTAAAGAGAGATTAGAATGATATAAACTACACTAAGGATTGATAATAAGAACATGCTTAGCTAATTAGACTAATGGGGTATTTATAGTGGGGATTAGGTACATGAATTAGGGTTTACTAAGGGCTTAAATGATGATTAAGTCCTTGAGGAATCGCCGGTCTCAAGAGAGACTCCGGTCTCCTTTTCGCTGGTCTTTGAAAAATATGCGCATCCTTCATAGAACAAGAAGAGCACAAAAAGTTGCTGTAACACAATCCGAGCGTCCAAGGCACCATGACGAGCGGATTGTGGCCTTGTTGGACGAGTGGATTCATTGGATGGACGGGCGGATTGTGGCGTTTTTGGACGAGCGTCCCTCTGGGGAAGACGCTCGGATTCCTGGTCTGGGACGGGCGTCCCGAGGGAAATCCGCTCGGATTCTGAGTCAGCTTCTTCCTTTCTTCTTTTCTTCCTCCTTCTTCCAACAATTCTCGGGGATGTTGTTGGAGATGCAAGGATCTTTTCTCATCATTGCCCAACTACTATAATATGTACAAAGGCCTTCTAGTCTTGTCTTCTCTTTGATGCTTGGTCATTGAATTCAATCAATTTAGCTCTATTTTGCCATGAAAATGCAAGGTTTGCACTCCTTTCCTACCAAAGGAACAAAACCTCAAAGAATATGCAAAACAAAGGACTAAAGACAATAAATGACCTAAATTTGCACTAAAAAGCATGGGAACAAGGCTAATTCGGGGACTAAATGTGCTCATATAATGGTCACATCAAATATCCCCAAACCGAACCTTTGCTCGTCCCGAGTAAAGAGGTGACAAAAACTAGGACCGTTATTTAAACTAACCTAATAGCATAGCCGATATGAGACAATTAGCGGGTCTCACTCCGCCCCTTCAACTCACAAGACAACCATGAGGTAGGATGCCTTCTTGCAAGGCAAGGTGGGTCTTGCCAAAATGGCGACACATCCAAACATTAAAGCACACAAAATCAAGTAATGGATGCATCTACAAAAGAATAGCCACTTTCCTCATCTAAGTGGCGGAAATTATCTAAAGGGGAAGCAATTTAAGGGTACACACTCCTTCATAGATGCAATTTCTTCAAACTACTAAGCCTAGAAGGATACCAATAAATCACCTCTAAATTGTGTCAAGCTAGGGTACCTTTGTCCTCAATCGTTAAATGCTTTTGTCAAGAATAGACTCCCTATGGTGTTAGAAACACTGGAGGATCGCGGAATTCCCCCTCTTGCCTAGATAAGAAGAAGGGTCGTCCCCTCTCTACCATGCACAAAAATGGATACGATGGATAAAGGGATCGATAGTATTTGAGTTTCATTTGGGAGTTTGCTTTTGTTTTTTCCCCCAATTTCTTGTGGCATATAACATTTGAGAACACTTTCTTTTGCCATTTCTTTTGATTTTTGGCATTCAACACTTGACAACTTTTCAACTTTTTGCATTTCCTTTTTTTTGAACATTTTCAAAGCCACCCCATATGTAGTGAGGGTGCCTTATATTTGAAGCATAGGAGTTCTATTTTTGCTCCTCTTTTCTTTTGATGTATTTTGCAAACTTTTTCTTTTCTTTTCATTTTCATTTCTTGAACTCAAATCAATTTCTCTTTGTGCCCATTCCCTTTGATGACAAAATATGGTAGAACATGGATGAATGATGGTTGCATGGTTTCAAGGTTCACCTTGGAATAAACGGTAGCCAAGGAGTTATCACACCACAAGGTACTCTTGACTAGGCCTTAATCCATGGGTCAAAGGATACCAGCATGACACATCCTAGGGTGTTTTACAAGTATTGTAACAAGCAAAGTCTTAAGAAGAAAAAGCATCTACTAGGGCCTATATACACTTGTCAAGCTTCCCAAGTAGACGATTTCACAAAATTTTTTTAACATGCAAACTATATGCCATGATGCAACTAACATTTATACATCCTAATGCATATGCTTCTACCAACTAATATGTCATATAAACTAAATGCAATCCTAAATTCACATTGTTTTTACCGCATCAATCAAAATAAAACCACATAGTCATTAACATAAAGAGGAAAAAGGAGATTGGAAAGATCATACCATGCGGTCTTCAATATCCACATGTCTCGGATGTGGCGTAGTCAATCAATGTGAACAAGGATAAACAAACACAATATATACAAGACTACACTACAAAGGAAATTAACTTGTTTTTGGTTTTTCAATTTTTCAATTTTTTTTTTTTTTTGAATTTTCGAAATTTTTTGATTTTATTTGAATTTTTGAATAAAAGTCAAGTTATAATTTCCCATCCCGACACTAGTATGGGCATTGTCCTCAATGGCCAATACGATAGGAAATTATGCAAGGATGATGCATGATTTCTACACTAAATGCAAGCTACACTAAGCAACACTACATGATGCATGATTTTTGTTATGGTGGAGAGCGTAATTTGAATTAGCTCTCAATGCATATGCATGGACTTCCCCAAACCAAAATAGACATTATTTCTAATGTCAAGAATTTGGGGTAGTTCATGCACATGAAATGCAATGCATGAAATAATAAATTGTCATTTTGGATTTTTCATGTGGGAACAATAATAAGAACACCTTAATGGAGCCAAGGTGTTAGTCCTTCATGTTGCTAGGACTCTCAAGACTATGATCAAGATAAAATAAGAGGTAAAAGAAGTAGACAAACCTCAAGAGTGTAGGAACCTCCAAAGTTTGCTAATCCTCCATCATATCGTCATTGTCATCATGTTCCTCCATAGAAGTGGAATCATCCTCACTTCCACTTTCACTTCCTTGATCTTGCTCACTTTCTTCATCATCTTCATTAGCCTCTTCTTCTTTATCTACCTCTTCATCAACACCCTTATCAACAACAATCTCATCTTCACCCGGTCTTTTACCACTAGATGTGCTTGGAAAGAAAACTTTTTTATCCGCCCAACTAGGCAAAGGACATGATGGATCAAGTAGTCCTTGCCTAGCTAAATGAAGTAAGGGTGGATATTGGGCCAAGTATGCATCTACTCGATCATTATAAGCTTGTTTGTGCATTTCTTTCATGAGTAGAGTCATGTAATCATTTCCTACCTCAACATCTTTGGGTTTGAACTCTTGATAATTGAATGGGTAGGGTGGTATGACAATGGAGGAAGAGGGCTCATCAATCTCGCCTCTTTGTTGTTGAATAATGTACTCGGTTTCCTTGGAGAGTGGAAGGAGGTAGTTTGTTCGGTGAACACTCAATCGGGAAATCTTTGAAGGCAAAGTGAAGGATCTAGCATCATTGGTTAGCCACCCATAGTTAGTGTCAAGAGGAGTATGCTTGACCCACTTATACTTGTTAATCATGGTGTCCATATCAATGAGATGGCCTCCTTTGATCGCCACATAGGTGTTATCTTTGTTGAAATTTGGGTTAAATTGCTTGGCCAAGAGAGTAACTAGACCTCCATTCATGATAAAAGTGGTGCCCTCTTTTCCACAATCGACATTAAGCCATCTTTCAACAAAAAGCCTTAGAGCATTGTATGGCTTAGTGAATTCTCTTCCTGTATTCAAGGCCGGCTCAAGTAGAACAAAATCGAGCTTGGTAAGATGATTACTGTCTTTTCTTGCTATTATAGTATTCCCGATGACCTTGTGCCACACTCTAATGCCCGGATGGTGGACTAATAGAGCACGACAAGCATGAAAGCTCACAAATTTCTTTACGGAAATTGCCTCCCAAAGAGGAGCGGGGTCATACTTTTCGGGAATCTTGTGATAATATGGTGTATCACTAAGACCTAATATCTTACTCAAAACATCAAAGGTGATGCGCCTATTCACATTTGCAAGACGAAACTAGATGTATTCTCTAGTCTCTACCTTAGTCACTTTCAATGAACTTATGAATTCCAAGGTAAGGGAGGGGTATGTCAACTCTCTCATGGTAAACAATCTACCCAATCCCATGGTTTCAAATAATGCTTTTGTTTGTTCAAGGACACCCAATTTGTTCAAGGCATCTTCATAAATGAATTTGGTGGGCAAAATGGCTTTCTTAGCATACTTGGCAAATGTATCCCTATGGGAGGTGAAAATGAAAATTACCTCCAGATAGTTGGATAATTGAGCGATTTCCGGAGTTGTTGATGACACGTCTGTCGCGTACCTGTCAAAAATAAAACCTAACGGTCTCAACTAAATATGTAGCAGAGGCAGTCGAGTATCGAATCCGCAGGGAGGAATGTAACCACAGCTATCTAATTTTAATTCTAAGGTAACAATTGGGTTTGATTAATTTTTGGTTCTAAACTACGGAGTAAAAGGAAGAGAAATAAGGTAAGAGCAGCAAAACAAGAAATGCGAATTTACTATCAATAAGAGGGAGACATGTCGGGAACTCGGTTCACTACGGTAGTTTAACAACTTAGCAGTAAATGACTCAGACGAACTAATTGTGAGACGGATATTAGAAGGTCCTTTCGGTCCACTTCCCACCCTAAAATACCACTAACTTAACTTTCGTCCTCATTAGGGTAGTCTCTTCATTTTATAGCAGGCCTATTTAATCCAATCTTTCGATCCAGGGTTAATTGTAGCCAGTTTAATAGGTGACATAGAAGCGTGCACTCAACTAGGTCGGTGATTACAATTATATTGCTATAGTGACAGAGTCTCTTAAATCGGTTCGTCTAATTCATTTACCACGTCATCATTATTCTACCGCAGATCCCCTAATCCCAACATGAAGGGAGATTAGCTACTCATATCTATTGATAAACTAACGGCATGTAAATTTCCGGCGAGAAGACATAGCGAAATAATAGTAAAAAGCAATGATAATAATTAGGGCAAGAAGAATAAATGCATAAACAATAATTAAAGGCAACAAGAAGGTTAATTATTATTAAGAGAAGAGGAGATTACAATCTGAGCAATCCGGCGTAAAGAACGACGAAATCCGAGTACAGTAATCCCAAGGTGAAAGCAACGTAAAAGTAACAGTAGGTTTTCTAATATGAATGATAGTAAAAAGAGATAGTCTAAGAGTAAGAAGTGATGCCTAATTAACCTAGTAATCCTTGGTTAAATAGGAAAAGTCTAAGTGTTATTGCAAAATAAACCAAACACGGCTAATTAAAGCCCACAGCGTCAAAAAGCCTCTCGATCGAGTAGATTAAACTACTCGATCGACCATCAGCTCAGCAGAACCTCCTCGATCGAACAACTGGTCACTCGATCGAGGTCTTGGTCAGTGCGGAGACTACTCGATCGAGGAATGAGCCTCTCGATCGAGCCTTAAGGAGCCTTGGAACCCTTCGATCGTCCTCCAAACAAATTCGATAGACCACTTGGATCTTCAATTCAGCTTACGTCTTCACCCAAGTACCTCGTAATGCGTGCAACGACACTTCTCGATGCAACATCTCACTCGGATAATCCGTCTCCTCTAAATGCATGCAAAAAGGACAGAAAAGAGCATGGTTCCGCTACTTTTGCGATCATTCCTACAAAAAGGACAAAATACACCAAAGTAGCCAATTCGGGGCAAAATACTATAAAAACAAGATATAAATGCATGGAAATACGTCTTTGAAATAGGCTAAAAAGACTATACATTAGGCACGTATCAAATCTCCCAAACCAAACCTTTACTCGCCCTCGAGTAAACTCAAAACTAAACTAATGGAACGGAAATGATAACTCTGAGCTAGCTTAACTTGTCTACTTGAACCACTTTAATGCAACAAAATCAACGATTAAAGCTAGGCGATCAATACGCAAACGAATTATAAGTCATTCGAAATAAAGCTGACCTATCGACCTTGCAAGACCAACAAAACCGGACTCTCACGTGGTCACTCTTCTCTCATGAAGCAAAGGGCAAATGTATTATGTAAAAGAGAGAAGAAAGGCAGTCACTCACCTAACTGCGACCTACATAGCATGCATGCAACAAAAATGAAAGACAATTCAAGTACTAATGCACACACTCCAACCAATAATGTCCGTCACAGCCGAGGGTTTGCAAATAGTATGGGAATAGTGAGGTTCAGGTGAGAAAAGGCAATACAAGTTATGGAAACGTGGAGGTAAAAGCGTCAAGCTAGTTCCTAACAGGACCATAATAAACCATCCGGATCTCAAACTGACTGAAAGACTAACACAGGTGCCCTTCATGGCACAAAACTCACTAGACTGGAAGCACAATCTCCTCAAAAAAGATATGGAATAAGAGTAGAGGAGTCAGACGGTCACAAAGTTCCCTTTTTTAAACATATCACAAGAGGGGACAATCATTTTTTCACAATTTTTCTCTTTTTCTTTTGTTCACGTGAATCTCATTTTTCATTTTCTTTTCTTTTTTTTTCTTTTTCTTACTTCACGTTTTTTTTTTCTTTCTTTTTCAATGCTTTTTTTCTTTCCTCCTCCCTTATTCAACACCAACTCAACAAGAAAGACAGGCCAAACTGCAATGGAAACACATACCACAAAAGGACAAACTAACTAGCTTGACTAGGCAGGCTCAGTTTGGAGTGTAGCTAATGGGTCAAAAAGGCAAGTTTTGGCTAAGGTGGAGCTAAATGGGTGAAGATATATAAAGAAGGGGAATTGCAAGACCCTCCCTGCATGTGACACCAACCACAAACCCGAATATGTGCATTTGACGAGAAATTGAATGTCATAAATGTGCAAATGAGACAAACATGCTATGCAAGGAGTACTACTCTCAAAATTCCTAATGAACTGGTCATGAATGTCACCGATTATGGGCTCTAAAAACTCGGAATTTTTAAGTAGTTTGGTTTATAGGTCAAGTCTAAACAATCGACTTATATTTGAACAGAATTCGCAGTTATGCGTATGACAAAGCTAAAAACCATCAATAAAGTGCAAGGCTCAAGTGAATTGACAAGTTAAGTGCAATTTCATCACGGGAATCTACCGTTCCGACTCAACCTAAATGCAAAAATAAACGTGAAATTTTTTTGAATTTTTGAAATTTTCTAATTTTTTGGATTTTTGATTTTTTTTTGATTTTTGAAAATAAATAACAAATGCAAACTGAAAAATGAAACGTGAATGCAAAACAAATGCGGATCTGAGACTCAAAGGATGCAATACCCTCCCCAAACCAAAACGGACAACGCCCTCGTTGTCCTCCAAAGATCACCCGAGCGAAAAAATGGGGGATGGGGGTATACAACCGATAAAATAAAAATAAAGGAGACGAAAATAAAAGAGTAAGAAAACATACAAAACACGAACTTCCCCAAACCAGCCAGAAAACTGGGGAAGTGAGTAGACCAGTAGCTACTCGTCGTCGGCACCGCCGTCTCTCGGGTACTCGGCTCAACAAAACAGTCTCCCAAACCAAAGAACAAACAAGGGGGAGACTCGGTCGTCACCTCCAACCAGGTCCTCCGGGTTGGGTGCGAACGGATCACTCGCCTCCTCTCTCGCGGCTCTCGCCCGCTGCTGCTGCCCGTAGCCGCACCTCTCGGGCTACTGTCTCCTCCTCCTCCTCCTCGAGTCGAAGAAGACGGAGGGTACCCGTCCGGCGGGTATCGGTAGAAGGAAGGATGCGGCCACCCCTCCGGAATCGGTCGCCGGGCTCGGATATGGAACTCGTAAGCGGGAATACGGCTAAAGCCATATCCCGCCTCATCTCGATAAGGTACCGCACATATCCTCGGGCGCCTCTAAAGTAGGAGGGCGGGAGACAAAATTGGCGGAAAGGCCGAACCGAAGGAGGGTCAAGTGGGGGTGGAGTGAGTGAAGGTGTAGGGGCGAGGCGTGGGTGTCGGTCCCGGCTGAGCACAGGCACGAGTCGAGCACGGGAGCTAGAAGAGGCTCCGGCCTCTAGCTTCCTCTTCTTAGAAGAAGAGGAGGGAGGGGTGAAGGTAAGGTGGTAGGTAGGTGGAGGTGGCCTCGCTCCCTCGGCGGCGGTAGGGAGCGGTAAAAGTGGCGGAAGGGTAGAGCACGGCAAGGTAACGTGGAACCACGGATCTTCCACGTCCTCGCGCTCCCCCTTCGCCCTCGGGAACTGTGTCAAGACACCCATGGCCTCCCGGTCAAGGTAAGCCACCTCATCGGGTGCGGTGAGTGAAGCGTCGGTAGGGTAAAGGTGGCGGGCGATCCTAGTCACTAGCCCGCCGCGAGACAATAGCGGTCTTGACCCGAGTCCCAATCCGTTCAATCTTTGCTACCAGATAGGCAATGTTGAGAACAAACGGGGTACCATAGTCAATGTTGAGGTACCCCGCGAGAATCGCTAGCTCGGTGTTGGTCACGTTGTTGGACTCGGGCGCCCAAAGATGGTCTCTCCTAACGAGACGCAAGTAGTAACGGGCGCGGGTAAGTGAATGTGAGCTCCCTTCCGTGAGTGGAAGGGAGTGTGAGTAAGCGCGACCCAGTGGTGAAGAAGGTCTCGAGGTGGGGCGGTGGGGCCGTCACTAACTAGGCCTAAAACACTGCCCAAACCGAGCCAAAGTCCGATGATGTGACTCGTTGCGGAGTCGAAAGTAAATACAGGAACTGGAGTGGTCAGCGGCGTAAGAGTCGGTGTCAAAGGAATAGGAGCTAAAGAACTCGTGCGTAAGGGTACGGATGGTAGCCTCTGCATGGTAATCAGACCCGACATACCCGTCCCGTTCAACAAACTACGGACCTCCTCGTAAATGCCTAAGGTCTCTAGGTCGATCCCGCGTGAGGAAACGGGTAGAGGAGAGGGGGCAACGAAGTAAAGAAACTAACCGTGTCCGGTGAGCCTCCGAAGTGAAACGTACCGTGGGAGCCTCAGACGGACTGGAAGTGAGGGCTAGCTGGCTAGCCTGCTGGTGGGTCCTCGGTGGCACCATACCGAGCTGCGGAAAACGGGGTCTGAAGCCGCAAGCCAGCAAAGAGAAAGGCCTGGGAGTGATGGCTGGTGAAGTCTGAACCGAGCTCCCAGGTGAGCTTGGTGCGCCGTAGACTGTCCTAGTAGAAGGAAGAGAGCTTGCGTCCATCCTGCAAAGTGTCAAAAGGGCATGGATAAGAAAATATGCTGCTAACCGTGGTTAAAACAACCCGCTAACCAACATGTGACAGCAAATATGAGGCCCTATCAGTCGAAACAATCGACGTACAGCATACAAAACCAAGCAATTCCTCAAAAATTTTCGAAAAACAGAATGTGAGTGATGATAATATGATAAAACAGTGACTGCAAAAGGGTGAAAACAGCATGAAAACCGAAAATGGGGCATGTGTCACTTCTTGCAGGCGAAAATAATCACTCACAGCGCGAAATTCCTAATAATTCAAAGCATGTAATGGCGATGGGGGACGGGAGAGCAGTTAACAGCGGTTAATATCAGTAACACGAAGGCGATAACCGCAATTACAAAGCAAAACAACCGTCTGACAGTCGAAATTTCCGACTCACAGGAACCCTAATCGCGGAAATCGCGCAAAATTCGAATTCATCATGCAAAAATAGTGAGGAGATGCCAATATATCATCATCAAGCTAAACAAGGGCAATTAAACACAATTTAATTGAATAAATTCAACTAGACATGGAATTTTCGAGCCCCTAATTCAATATCACCTCAAAAATTCGAATTGAATCAAGAGAAAATGCAAAGAGAGTGATATAAATACTTACTTGATGATGATTAACCTACAAAAAGCAATTAAACCCCAAAAACAAGCAACAATGGCGGAATTTTGATCGACAAAACCGCAAACCCTAATCCCCTTGGAAAACCGTGAAAACGAACACAAAATAGGGGGAAAACAAGGGGCTATGGAGGATTAATTAACTAGGAAGAAAATGTAGGTGTTTGATTTGATAAATTTGGGCAAGAAATTGGGGATTTGGGGAAAAAGAAATCGCAATAGGGGAAAGTGTTAGAGGAAATTAGGAGTGAAATGAAAAAGATTAGGGAAATAAAGAGTTTAAGATAGAAAACTCCCTCGGTCCCTGTTCAATCCACTCGATCGAGTGATTTTAAGTCACTCGATCGAGGACTTGTTGATGTCCCCTTACTCGATCGAGTAACCAACCTCTCGATCGACCAATTCCACTTTAGCCTTCCTCGATCGAGTAGACAGCAGACTCGATCGAACCAATTTCCATTCGATCGAGTACAAAAGTACTCGATCGAAGACTTCCTCGTGTGAATTCCTTTGAATTTCCATCTGTACTTCCTCGAAATGCGTGTATTTCCCCAAACCTGCGTAAAACAAATCCAAACACATCCCAAAAATACCAAAAATGCAGCAACACAGTCTATAGTCTTATTCTACGCTAAAAGGAATATCTAACTAATTGTCCTAATTAAAAACGTAAATAAACCAATGTAAAGGAAATTCAAAACTTGTCTATTACACTTTGTTACACGGGGCATTTCCCCGTTTAATTCCCATCAGCTGTCAGTAGCCCCTTCGTGGGCTTCTGACTGGAGGACGTCACTTCTGCGATACTGACTGTCCTTTTTGACTTCCATGAACTTGAATTTCTGAGAGGGGGAGGAACATAATTCCAATCTACGTAGGTTCGAACTGTCCTCGTCGTCGCCCCTCTGTCATCTTCCTTGACTCCAGATTGATTGATACTGGTCTTACCACGTCCCTTGACAGCTCCTTGCTTGCCTTTATCTGTACCTGCAGTAAGGAAAACAGACGAATCTTCCTCCTTGTTGCTCTCAGTATGAGGCGGAGGGTCAGTGATAACAGCAATATTCTCCAAAATTGGAGTGTCAATAATAGGGTCAACAGAAGAGAGGGCGTTGCAAGGTTGAGCTTGCATGGGAGCCCTCCGGAACTTGGACTGATGAAAAGTCAGCTCCTCGTCCCCTACCTGGAAGGTCAAAGTCTTCCCCCCGACATCTATCACCGCACGGGCAGTGGACAAAAATGGTCTCCCTAAAATGATAGGGGTATGCACATCTTCGGGGATATCTAGGACGACAAAGTCAACGGGAATAAAGAACTTCCCGATCCTAACAGGTACGTCTTCCGCTACTCCTAGTGGCCGTGATAAACTACGGTCGGCCATCTGGACAGTCATATTGGTGCAACTCAGCTTTGTCACACCAAGTCTCTTAGCTAGAGACAAAGGTAGTACACTTACGCTAGCGCCTAAATCGCATAGCGCATTATCAATCAAACTCATACCTATGTGACAGGGGATCGAAAAACTACCCGGGTCTGATTGCTTGGCAGGTAGCTTATTTTGAGACGGGCCGACCCCATCTCGATCAAAGCGACAGATCTCATTGTCATTAACGGTCCTCTTACGTGCTAAAATGTCTTTCATAAATCGTAAATAAGAGGGTACCTTCATAAGCAACTCAGTGAACGGCACGGAAACTTCCAAACTCTTCAACAGCTCAACAAATTTGCTAAACTGTTGATTAATCTTGGTATTCTGCAGCCGCCTCGGGAAGGGAACCGTAATTGGAATCTCAAGTCCCTTGTTTCTCGCCTCCAAAGTGTCTTCCGGAGCAAGTTCGGTGTCCTTTGGGCGCTTCTTACCTCTCGAACGAGGTCTTTCTGGTAATTCATCGCTTAAACGAGCACTAGCAGGCTCTCGAATAAGCTTCCCGTCGACAATATCACTCGATCGAGCAATATGTCTACTCGATCGAGCTGTTTCTTCAGCAACTCCAGTCGATCGAGCAACAGTCCCCCTCGATCGACCTTCTTCAGCTTCCAGATCACTCGATCGAGCCGAGTGACTACTCGATCGAGGGATTTCCTCACCAATTCCACTCGATCGAATCTGTTTTTGACACGGACTTGATCGATCGAGTAATTGCTTCGTCGTGAGTCCCTTTTTCTTACGAACACTGTTCATCATCGATTCTGCGGCTACTCCCGTGTCCGATTTCTTCAATTACGGTCCCTCATAAGAGAGTCCGCTTCTCAACTCTATCAAATGTACCGTCTCGTTTGGGTTCTTCTCATTTTGAGTCGGTAAATGACCAAGCTTTCTCGAGGATTGGTTCGCGGCGAGTTGGGCAACTTGAGTCTCAAGTGCCTTTATGGTCGCGTCTCGCTGTTGATCACTTGTGCTTCTTTGTTGATCACTCGCATGAAGCTGCTTTGTAATAGCTTGCATCATAGATTTCAACTCGCCCATTTCACTCACTCCACTTGAAGATGAGCCGTGGCTAGGTGGGTTGAAGGACGGAGGCTTCGATAGCCCCTGTTGCTTCGATGTGGCGGAATGTAAGGCTGCTGCTGCTGATTTGGAGGGGCGGTGGGATTGAGTATGTTGCTCTGGTTACTCCACCTCAAATTGGGGTGGATATTTGGCTCGTACTGGTTGTTGTTTTGCCTATAATGTTGGAAGGCAGCACATTGCTCATAAGGACCGGGACGAAAATCGAGACATGTCCGTCTACCACGCACCTCGTACGAGACGAAAGGACCGTCATCATAGCATTAAACCGGTACATCCCCGGCTTGAAAGCTCCCCTAGTTCGTACTTGTCGAACCTAGCGATGGGGCCTCTAACGCACCACGAAGAGGACTCGGCTCTCCTTTGGTTGCCCCTTGAATTCCCGTATTCAGCCCGGTGAGTGGCTAAATCATCTATGATTTTCCATCCTTTAAATCGGCCCCAAGTTGTCGAGAAAATCGACCGTTGGGCTGCACATCTAATATAGCCCTCTGATCATCATATAAACCATTGTAAAAATGGTTGCATAAACTCCATTTCTCGAAACCGTGGTGTGGTATGGTACGCACTAGTTTCTTAAAACGAAGCCATGCCTCGTGGAAGTTCTCGTGGGGACCCTGCTTGAAACTGGTTATCTGAGCTCTGATGGCTATGGTTCTCGAAGCAGAGAAATATTTCTTATAAAACGCCAATGCTAGCGAATTCCAATCTGTTATGCCGTGAGCGGCTTTGTCCAAATCCTGTACCACTCCCGCAAAGACATCGCGGAGTGAGAAAATGAACATCGTTTCTTTGATCCGTCACCATCACGCCGGTGGGAGGTGGTATGGAGCGCGATAATCAATGAAAGTCTCCATATGTTGAGCCGCATCTTCCTTTGCGCTCCCAACCGATTTTTCTCGACCATGCTAATGTAAGAAGGCTTAGGCTCGAACTTCCTAGCATCTCCGAGCGATTCGAACCCTTTATAAAGATCGTCGGGTGGGCTCGGAGTGACTAGCGATGGTTGCTTCCTCACCATTTCGGGAAATTCTGGAAAGTGATGGACTCAAGTGAACAGTCGGAAACGGAGAAGACGGCGGGTTGTCTTGAAAAGCTCGTTCTCGTAAAAGCGCCGCGAGAACCGGGCTCTTCCTCTTCCTGTTGTTCTCGAAATAGTCTCCTCTTTGCGCGACAGGATCTCTCAATCTCGGGATCAAAAGGTAGCAGTGGACCACCTTGCGACCTGCGCATAAGACGAAACTACAGACAAGATATGAGAATAGCCTAAGGAACGAAGTTCCTTAAACTAGAAAGGAGAATTAAAAATAAAACAGCTAGTAATTGGAACAATTGCCTCCCCGGCAACGGCGCCAAAATTTGACACGTCTGTCGCGTACCTGTCAAAAATAAAACCTAACGGTCTCAACTAAATATGTAGCAGAGGCAGTCGAGTATCGAATCCACAGGGAGGAATGTAACCACAGCTATCTAATTTTAATTCTAAGGTAACAATTGGGTTTGATTAATTTTTGGTTCTAAACTACGGAGTAAAAGGAAGAGAAATAAGGTAAGAGCAGCAAAACAAGAAATGCGAATTTACTATCAATAAGAGGGAGACATGTCGGGAACTCGGTTCACTACGGTAGTTTAACAACTTAGCAGTAAATGACTCAGACGAACTAATTGTGAGACGGATATTAGAAGGTCCTTTCGGTCCACTTCCCACCCTAAAATACCACTAACTTAACTTTCGTCCTCATTAGGGTAGTCTACTGTTTATAGCAGGCCTATTTAATCCAATCTTTCGATCCAGGGTTAATTGTAGCCAGTTTAATAGGTGACATAGAAGCGTGCACTCAACTAGGTCGGTGATTACAATTATATTGCTATAGTGACAGAGTCTCTTAAATCGGTTCGTCTAATTCATTTACCACGTCATCATTATTCTACCGCAGATCCCCTAATCCCAACATGAAGGGAGATTAGCTACTCATATCTATTGATAAACTAAAAGATGTAAATTTCCAATGAAAGACATAGCGAAATAATAGTAAAAAGCAATGATAATAATTAGGGCAAGAAGAATAAATGCATAAACAATAATTAAAGGCAACAAGAAGGTTAATTATTATTAAGAGAAGAGGAGATTACAATCTGAGCAATCCGGCGTAAAGAACGACGAAATCCGAAAGTCTGATAATCCCAAGGTGAAAGCAACGTAAAAGTAACAGTAGGTTTTCTAATATGAATGATAGTAAAAAGAGATAGTCTAAGAGTAAGAAGTGATGCCTAATTAACCTAGTAATCCTTGGTTAAATAGGAAAAGTCTAAGTGTTATTGCAAAATAAACCAAACACGGCTAATTAAAGCCCACAGCGTCAAAAAGCCTCTCGATCGAGTAGATTAAACTACTCGATCGACCATCAGCTCAGCAGAACCTCCTCGATCGAACAACTGGTCACTCGATCGAGGTCTTGGTCAGGTGCAGACTACTCGATCGAGGAATGAGCCTCTCGATCGAGCCTTAAGGAGCCTTGGAACCCTTCGATCGTCCTCCAAACAGCTCGATAGACCACTTGGATCTTCAATTCAGCTTACGTCTTCACCCAAGTACCTCGTAATGCGTGCAACGACACTTCTCAGTGCAACATCTCACTCTGGGATAATCCCGTCTCCTCTAAATGCATGCAAAAAGGACAGAAAAGAGCATGGTTCCGCTACTTTTGCGATCATTCCTACAAAAAGGACAAAATACACCAAAGTAGCCAATTCGGGGCAAAATACTATAAAAACAGTATATAAATGCATGGAAATACGTGCTGAAATAGGCTAAAAAGACTATACATTAGGCACGTATCAGTTGATGTTGTAGCTTCCAAGGGAGGGTCTTGTTGTTGTTGAACTTCCAAGTTTGCATTAGAAACCACCATAGCCATAGAAGCTTTCTTTACTTGAAGGGTTTGTTGCCTTTTTGAAAGTGTATTTGCTTTGAGTGCCTTTGTTGCTCCTTTTGTTCTTGCCATTGTTGATTACACCAAGAAAAGATTGAAAGTCTTCAATTTCTAATTATGCCCAAATCGATTTGAGATGAAAGGATTTTGCTTTGTATCTCAAAAATCGACTCAAAGGTTGAAGATTTTGGTGCTTGAATCAATTATTGTCGCAAAAGGAGTGAATAATTCTTGTTGTGAGGAAGTTTTGATTTGTTTTTTTTGAATTTGGTGGAGGAAATCTTGTTTTTGGTGATGGAGAGGATGAGGGTTTTGGGGTTTTGGGGTTTTATGGGTAGTGTTTGAATGGTTGAATGTATGAAATGAATGTGGGAAGGGGTTTAAAATACCCGAAAAAATCAAAACAGCAGGGGAAAGACGAGCGGATTCCCGTCGGGACGCTCGGATTCTGCTCAACTGGGCTTCAGGAAAACTCGCCTTAAGACGAGCGTCTTTCAGAGAAGACGAGCGGATTCTGAATGTGGGACGAGCGGCTTTCCTCAAAGACGAGCGGATTCTCTTACAGGAACTTTGCTTAATGTGCACTGGCAGAAAGACGAGCGTCTTTCTACAAAGAGGAGCAGCCAGTTTCAGACGAGCGTCTTCTCAGCTGGGACGCTCGGATTCTCTTACAAAACAAAATTTTTGATTTTGCAACTCATTTAGATGGACGGATTCCTCCTTGGACGCTCGAATTCCTGTAAGACGAGCGGATTACCCATAAGCCGCTCGGATTCCTCCTGATCTACCCGGATTCAGGTCCATCCATGCACTTGCATAACCCGTTTCATTTCCATTCTTCAAATCCCGTGTTCTTCATTGTAGGGGCACTACAAAGGCATGAATAGCCTAGGCAATTGCTATCCCCACACTAAGTTAAAGCACTACACATCAATAAAATCATTAGTCCCTCCCTCACTTCTCTTAAAATGATGAATATCTTGATCAATGTATAAAAATCCAAAAATGACAAAAAATGCAATGTAAGAATTAAAATGCAAGTTAGGGAGTTAGAATATTTACAAATGGTGGTTTGGAGAGGACTCCACCAAACTCTCATCTTATATGAGATGTCATGGGGGCATGTCCAAGGTGTTGTTGATGTTACTCAACACCTTGAAGAAGTAGTCAAAAGCTTGCTCATTGTCATGATAAAGATCTTGAATAGATCTTTGCACTTGTTGTCCTTCATGATGGTCTTGATCCATGGCATTACCAATATAGGGATTGAAAATCCCTTCAAATTCATCGTCCCAAAGACCGCAAACTTCATCTACTTGATCATTAAAGATTTCTTGAGTTGATAGTGACAACTCTCCTTCTTTCTTATCTTGGCCAATGAGGCCATCCTCTTCACTTGTCTTGGGTGAGCTTTTCAAGCTCTCTTTGTTGCTATTCTCTTGCTCTTTGAATGGAGCATCATCAATTTTATTTTTTCATTGGAATTCCGACTTCTTCCCATCATCCTTCCGGCTATAATGATCAACCATAAAGCATGGTTCATGCAAGCGGGGAGCTCTCATGGTCTTATCAAGGTTGAAAGTTATGGTCTCATCTCCCACTTCTAGAGTAAGCTCTCCATGCTTCACATCTATCACCGCACCGGCGGTGTGCAAGAAAGGTCTACCTAGAATGATCGAAATATTGGAGTCTTCTTCCATGTCAACAATGACAAAGTCCACCGGGATGAAAAATTTCTCAACTCTTACGGGAACATCTTCCCATATCCCTAATGGTGTCTTCGTCGATCTATCGGCCATTTGGAGTGTGATGTTGGTACATTTAAGCTCTCCCATCCCTAACCTTTTACTCACCGAATACGGCATAACACTCACACTAGCCCCTAGATAACATAAGGCCTTGTTGATCGTGGTGTCGCCAATGGTACACGGTATTGATAAGCTTCCCGGATCTTTAAGTTTAGGAGGTGAACTCCCTTGAAGTATTGCACTACTCACCTTAGTGAAGGCGATGGTTTCAAGCTTCTAGATCGACTTCTTTTTCGTAAGGATGTCCTTCATGTACTTTGCGTAGGCCGGCACGTGATTGATTAATTCCGTGATAGGAATCGAGACTTCCAAATTCTTGACAATTTCCATAAATTTTCCAAGTTGGTCATCAAATTTGGGCTTAGCTTGACGACTTGTAAAAGGAAGTCTAATCATAATGGGCTCCTTCTCTTTGGCCTTTTCTTCACTTTTCTTTGAAACTTCTTCTTTTGTTGGTTCATTTTCCTTGGAGTTTTGCACAACTCCTTCCTTGTCACTAGCTTCCACAACTTCATCCTTAACTTTCTTCTTTGGTGCTTCATATCTCGTACCACTCCTCAAGTGGATGGCACTAACCGTTTCATGTCTTGGGGGATTACCTTGAGGTGGTAATTGCCCCTTTTGTCTTTGAGAACTTGAAGATGCTAGTTGAGTCAATTGGGTTTCCAACATTTTGGTGTGGGCTAGGATGTTGTTGATGATGATTTCCTTTGCTTGACTATCCTTTTGCATTTGAGTGAAAAATTCTTGTTGATTCTTTTTCATTTGGAGGACCGCTTTTTGAACATCAAAACCTTGGTCATTTTGTTGATTGTATGGAGGTTGGTTTTGGTTGTAAAAGGGTCTTTGATTTTGGTTTCTCATGGGAGGTGGGGTGTATGTTGGTTGAGGATTTTGAACATTTTGGCTTTTGTATGAGAATTTGGGTGGAATTTGGTATTTTCATTGTAATAATTGGAATAAGGGGTACCACTCTTGTATGCTTGAAAAGCATTCACTTGCTCATTTGTTCCCCTACATTCACTTTGGTCATGTCCCAAAGTTCCACAATTCTCACATATTCCACTTGGGATTGATGAAGATGCCGTCATGGCATTAACATGATGCTTTGGTGATTTTGAGGATTCTTCAAGTTTAGCCATAGCCTTCTCGAATTTCAAATTCATGGTATCAATATGAGCACTAAGTTGAGCACCCAATTGAGTAATAGAGTCCACTTCATGCTTTCCTCCTCTAGTAGCCTTGCGAGGTCTACTAGATTGTGAATTATGGACCGCCATTTCCTCAATTTTGTTCCAAGTTTGATTATCGTCAACTTCCGTGAACATACCATTTGATCCCATGTTGAGAATATTTCTTGAGTCTTCATAAAGACCGTTCCAAAATTGTTGAACCAAGAACCATTCGCTAAGTCCATGGTGAGGACATGAGCGACAAGTTCCTTTAAATCGCTCCCAAGCTTCATACAAAGATTCTTCATCCCTTTGCTTAAAACCCGTAATTTGAGCTCTTAGCATGTTTGTCTTTTCCGGAGGGTAGAATTTTTTATAGAAAGCTAGAGCCAATTTCTTCCAAGAGTCAATTCTGAGAGTAGCCTTATCAAGGCTCTTCAACCATTGTTTCGCGGTGCCGATTAGAGAAAAAGGAAATAAGATCCATCGAATTTGGTCTTGAGTTACACCGGTTTGTGAAATCGCATCACAATAGTCACAAAAAGCCTCCATATGAGAGTGAGCGTCTTCACTAGGCATTCCCCCAAATTGGCTTCTTTCGACTAATTGGATAAATGCGGATTTAGCAATGAAATTTCCGGTTAAGTGTTGTGGTGTGGGAGTACCATTGGTTAGGTTCTCCTCGGTTGGTACGGAATGTGATGAAAATTTAGGCATTGTGGGTTGATTTTGTGTTGGGTTCTCCTCACCTTCTCTTGCAAAACGGTTTATGAACTCAATAGTATTTGGTTGAATATCTACAACCTCACTAATACCCCTCAAAGTATTTCTAGCAAGTCTTCTATTGGTTGTCAAAGTCCTTTCAATTTCGTGATCAATGGGTAACAAGTTACCTTGTGATCTTCTAGACATGCAAAATATCAAACAACTTGAAAACAATTAGAACAAGCCTTGAGGAGTTTTACTTCCCCAAGGTGAAGAAAGACACAACTAATAACAATCTAAGAAAATCAAATCAAGTTAACACCGTCCCCGGCAACGGCGCCATTTTTGGTCGGGCTCAATCGGAGCTTTGTTTTCGGTTACTTGTCGTTAGGAGTACCTAGACCAAAATAATATTTATATCTCCACAAACAACTCTACTTTTAGTAAAGAGGTAAGTAAAGATCGGATCCCAAAGGACGGGTATTGATGTAGGATTTTCGATCGCAAGTAGCGGTGTCTAGGGGTGTCACAATTTGGGTTTGATGTAAGAAGATCACTAAACTAAATAGCAATAAAGGTAAACAAGAAAGATGATTGAAAAGGGGTGTAAACAATTGATAAAAGGCACTAGGGTGTCATGGGGTCATAGGGGATTCATGGGAATTGATCATACAAACATATTCTCAAATTATAAGCAAGCAATTATTGTTGTGATGGATCAAGTTGGTTTATATCTTACAATCCTAGGGAGGTTTGGGTCCCGGAGCCGAATCAATTAGATTGTACAACACCTACAAGTCGACTTAATCCACCCTACTCAACTATATGCATGGTCTAATGAGACTCGAGTTAGTTTATGTCTTACAAGTCTCATTGAAAAGGTAAGTGATGGTAGTAAATGCAAGGATTCATAGGCTTAGCATTTCATCAAACATAACATGTGCATAAGTTGAGATCACAACAAGCAAGCAAATAAACTATGAAAACATATTAATTTAAGCATGAATCATCCCCCATGTTGGTTTCCCCTAATTACCCATTAACCCTAGTTAAGGAAAGTACTCACTCATCATCATGGTAAACATGCTAGCAAGGTTGTCAATCATACTAACAAGGCAAAACATGATGAATAAATGAAGATGATTAACAATAATTAAAACAAGGATTAAGAGAATTATACCTACTAATGATTCCAATAATAAATCAAAGAATAATAGAAGTACTTGATGAATGATTGGAAGGTTGTCAATCTCCCAATAATAACCCAAATAATCTTCAATTACCCAAAATAAAGGATGAACAAAAGAGAAATTAAGGAAATGAGATTTGTATTAAGACTTGATTAGAAGTTGATTACAAGATTAAAGAGAAATTAGAATGATATAAACTACACTAAGGATTGATAATAAGAACATGCTTAGCTAATTAAACTAATGGGGTATTTATAGTGGGGATTAGGTACATGAATTAGGGTTTACTAAGGGCTTAAATGACGATTAAGTCCTTGAGGAATCGCCGGTCTCAAGAGAGACTCCGGTCTCCTTTTCGCCGGTCTTTGAAAAATATGCGTATCCTTCATAGAACAAGAAGAGCACGAAAAGTTGTTGTAACACAATCCGAGCGTCCAAGGCACGAAGACGAGCGGATTGTGGCCTTGTTGGACGAGCGGATTCATTGGCTGGACAGGCGGATTGTGGCGTTTTTGGACGAGCGTCCCTCTGGGGAAGACGCTCGGATTCCTGGTCTGGGACGGGCGTCCCGAGGGAAATCCGCTCGGATTCTGAGTCAGCTTCTTCCTTTCTTCTTTTCTTCCTCCTTCTTCCAACAATCCTCGGGGATGTTGGAGATGCAAGGATCTTTTCTCATCATTGCCCAACTACTATAATATGTACAAAGGCCTTCTAGTCTTGTCTTCTCTTTGATGCTTGGTCATTGAATTCAATCAATTTAGCTCTATTTTGCCATGAAAATGCAAGGTTTGCACTCCTTTCCTACCAAAGGAACAAAACCTCAAAGAATATGCAAAACAAAGGACTAAAGACAATAAATGACCTAAATATGCACTAAAAAGCATGGAAACAAGGCTAATTCGAGGACTAAATGTGCTCATATAATGGTTACATCATTTAGTAAGTGGTCAGTAGATGTATCTTCGCCATCATTTGGTGTGATGACATTGGTGTTATTAACTGGACCGTTGGTCGTAGGGCCGTTTTGAGAGACATACTGATATGGACGCCCTGAGCGAGTAAGGTGGTCTATATCTTGATCTTCGCTAGCCTTGACTATATCCTCACTAACCTTGACTAGATAATGTTCTGTGAGGTATTCATCTTCATCGTCATCAGCCCATATTCCGTTGACGATACTGAGCTCTCTCAACCTGATGATTTCAGTTTCCAGACTGATTATTTGCTCGACTAGATTGTCAACTACTGCGATTACCTCTTTCATCGTAGACTCTTGAGATAGAATTAGAACTTGTGGCATGTTTTCCTGGGGTGCGACGCCTGGAATGCGTAGGGACGCCACCACAGTTTCCAGCTCTGAAACTTGCCTACTTACACTCCTTGCCCATGCGATAAAATCGGCAATGGTAGGAGAAATAGTGGAATAACTTCCCTCATATTCTAGCACATGAATCTCATCCTCGAATGGGGAAATGAAGTGTGAACAATCCAAGGTGGATTCTTCATCTGTGATCATCAGAATTACAAGAGGATTCTGAGTATTGTTAGGCTTACCTCCGGGAGGTATGGGTAAACTACCATCTTCAATCATATCCTGAATGACATGTTTGAACTTGAAGCATTTCTCCAAATCGTGTCCCTTGCCTCTATGATATTCGCAATATGCATTCTCATCATAGAATTTGGACTTCTTCTCTAGGTCGGGTGTAGGTCCTATGAGTTGGAGCTTGCCTTGTTTCATCAACCTTTTCAAAGCGTTGGAATATGAATCACCAATGTTTCTGAATTTCCTTGGCGGGCTATTCTTTTTAGATGATTCGACAAGGTTGACCTCATCGGTCTTGCTAGTGAATCCATAAGAATGACTCGTTGAACCTTGATATCTGCGACCTACCGTTTTGGACAAGAGCCCCTTTCGGATGTCGTCTTCAATTCTCGTTCCTAGTACAGTCAAGTCTTTGAAAGACTTTATGTTTTGGTACCTCAAATAGTTTGCGTAAACAGGCCTCAAATTATCCACGAACTTTTCCACAAGCGTGGCTTCATCTGGGTGTTCAACAAGTTATGTGCTAGTCTTCCTCCACCTACTTAGGAAGTCGGTGAAGCCTTCTTTCTCATTTTGGGTAAGAACCTCTAGAGTGCGCATATTGACTTGGATTTCGGAATTATCCGCGTATTGTTCAGTGAACTCAATTGCGGCATCGTCCCAAGTGGCAATTTTCTTATGCTCCAAAGAGTAAAACCATTGCTTAGGAATAGTGTCGAGAGATGAAGGAAAGATCCTTAGGAACATCTAGGGTTTGATGCCTTTGATAGACATATAATCTTTGAAGGTACGAATGTGGTTCAAAGGATTTTCATGCCCCTTGAACTTCGGGATGTCAGTCATGTTGAAGTTGGTAGGCAGTTGAGCATTTACCGCCTCATACTTGCGATTATTCTCCCTGTAGATGTCATCTCCCTTAAGGTACATTAGTTGCTCCTCCAAGTATTTGACTCGCTTTTCAGCTTCAGTAGGACCTAACGGGGGGTTGACTTCTGGTTGTCCAACAAAGGGTGGAAGGTTATCATGCACGCTCATGTCAGGAACATCATTCTCTGCAGGATGAAGTATAGTTTCTACAGCAACAATTCGGCCTTCAATAGCATTGAGGCGAGCATAAGCTTGGTCTTGGCTTGTTTGGAGACGGACGAGCGCAGCTAGGATTAGATCATTACCATTTTGGGTTTGTCCTTTAACACTTGCGTGACTAGTTCTAGGCATCTTGGAAACTGGGGATAAGAGATCGATGACTAATCTAAACACGATCGACCATTTTAGCACACTTACTCAAAAGAGACTCGACTCGTGAAGTGGGCGTGTGCCACTGTGTCAAGTGAGGTTTGAAAATCACAAAATTTGAAATGTTTGTCCTAGGCAACTGCAGTGTAGTTATAGGAGTGCTGACTCAAGGTGAGGTTTTTTTAAATGGGTTTTGAGGCCCGAGTTTTGACTGGACATTTGGACATAGTTTCGACTCATTTTGCGCTATTTTAGGCCACTTTTGAAATATTTACATTTTAAAAGGGATTTTATTTTACAAAATTTTCGTCATGGTTTTGTTTATAAAATGATGATCACGTATATAATACAAACATTCATACAGGCATTATAACGGTATGCTGAGTGCATTTATAGGGTTTTGGCTTAAAAGGTGGGTTGCCATACCAAGCAATCAAACCCTGGTTTGTGGAGAGGTCCATGCCAAACATGAGTAAGGTCGGTTCCTAGTCCATTTCCTCAAGTAGTGAAAGCCTTTAATACAAACAAGAGTATGTACCACGGTATGGTTGACGTCAATCGATATCTATCTTTAGGCCCAGATAAGAATTTGGACCGTCCAGACAGGACGAGTGGTCGAATGGTCGAATGGGTTGGGTTGAGCCTAGGAAGGCCGAATGAAATGACCTAAGAAGTTCGAGTAATGAAAACCGAAAATTGTCTCGTATAAACTATTCCCTTACCTCGTTCAAGTTTCACCCTGGGTAACACGTAAGTGTATCATCCCCAGCAGAGTCGCCAAACGGTGGACATTGGCCACCCGCGCGTTTGTAAAATGTTAAAGGCGGCGGCACTTCTCCCACAGAACCTTGGATAGCCAAAGCACGTCATGGGCCGTTACCGATTTGTGAGGCATTGAAACCGGTGAATGCTTGAATAAGCCTGCATTTGTGGAGTCGCCACCAATTTTTATGGGAAATTAGAACCGTTCGAATACCCCGTGCCATGTCAAGACACAAAGTAGTGACATGAACACTAAGAACTCGTTACCCTTAGCATTCTATGTCTAGAATGACTCTCGTGGATGCCAATGAACACGGATGTTCACAGAGATCTGGAGTAAGGGGTGAGGGTACGTATTAGGAAGCTCTTTAATCGAACACCTAATCCCGCCCGCCTCGATAACGGTCTCTACTAATGATTAGGGATATCGTCCGTATTTGATATGTTGTCGATTATATGCATTCAATGATCGATCCAACAGCGGAAGCATAGGGAATCGATTTCATGCGTTCAATATCCTTAAGCTCAGTAGGACACTGTGACTTACTCAAAGTAATCCCACTGCCTATAGGTATAAAACCTCTCTTGGAGTTTTTCATATTGAATCGGTCAAGAATATTATCAATATAGGCTTCTTGACTCAAAGTTAATATCCTTTTAGATCTATCCCTATAGATCCGGATACCCAAGATGCGCTGAGCTTCTCCCAAATCTTTCATTTGGAATCGATTTCCTAACCACTTTTTTGACAGAAGCAAGCATATCTACATCATTCCCAATGAGTAATATGTCGTCCACATATAAAAGTAGGAAAACAACTTTACTCCCACTAAACTTCATGTATAAACATGGTTTCTTAACTCTTCGAGAAAAACCATTATGTTTAATAACATGATCAAAACGATGATTCCAACTCCTTGACGCTTACTTAAGACCATAAATAGATCTCTTAAGTTTGCATACTTTGTTAGAATTTTTAGAATCCACAAAACCTTCAGGTTGTGTCATAAACACTTACTCTTCCAGAAACCCGTTCAGGAAGGCGGTCTTGACATCCATTTGCCATATCTCATAATCATGAAATGCAGCAATCGCTAACATTATCCGAACAGATATAAGCATGGAAACTGGTGCAAAAGTTTTATCATAGTGTAAACCATGAACTTGGGTGAAAACTTTTGCAACCAATCTAGCTTTGTAGACATCCTTATGTCCATCCATGACGATTTTGATCTTAAATATCCACTTACACTGAAGAGGTCGAACATCTTTAGGTAAGTCAACCAGGTCTCATACCTGATTATCATACATGGAATCCATTTCGGATTGCATGGCCTCGAGCCATAACTTAGAGTCAGAACTAGTAATAGCTGCTTTGTAGGTCTTAGGTTCATCACTTTCCAAAAGTAAAACCTCATAGTCACCATCTTCCTCGATAACACCAATATATCTATCAAACTGGCGACTAACCCTCTCTGACCTCCTAGGTTCAGAAGGAACAATAACCGAATCAGACGTAGAAGGAACATCTTCCTGTACCATCACATCAGTTTGTGGCTCTTGAACTTCATCAAGTTTAAATTTTCTCCCACTCTGTCTTCTATAAATAAACTCTTTTTCCAGAAAGACAGCTTCACGAGCTACAAACACTTTGTTCTCGTTACTATTGTAGAACTAATATCCACAAGTTTCCTTAAGGTAGCCTACAAAAATACATTTATCAGAACGAGGTGCAAGCTTATCGTCAGACTTGATCTTGACATATATAAGCATCACAACCCCATACTTTCATGTATCGCAAATTCGGGACCTTCCCTTTCCATATCTCATATGGAGTTTTGTCAGTTGCTTTAGTGGGACTTTGATTAAGTGAGCGTATAGAAGATAAAATGGCAAAACCCCAAAATGACTTAGGTAACTCAGTTTGACTCATCATTGATCGGACCATATCTAATAAAGTTCGATTCCTCCTTTCAGCCACACCATTCAGTTGTGGTGTGCCAGGAGGAGTTAACTGAGATACAATACCACAGTCTTTAAGGTGATCTCTAAAGTCATTGCTTAAATATTCCCCACCACGATCTGATCGTAATGTTTTAATCTTCTTATTTAATTGGTTTTCTACTTCATTCTGAAACTCTTTGAACTTGTCAAAAACTTCACTTTTATACCTCATTAAGTAGATATATCCATATCTACTCATGTTATCAGTGAAAGTAATGAAATAGTCATAATTGCCTCTAGCAGTGATAGTCATTGGACCACATACATCGGTGTGTATTAAACCCAACAACTCACTAGCTCGAGATCCTTTTCCTAGAAAAGGTGCACGAGTCATCTTGCCAAGAAGACAAGATTCGCATATGCCAAATGATTCGAAATCAAAAGGTTTAATTATACCAGTCGACACTAGTCTTTTAATGCGTTTCTCGTTGATATGTCCTAATCGACAATGCCATAAATAAGATAGATCGGGATCACCTGTTTTGAGTCTTTTATTATCTAAATGATAAACATCGTTGCAATTATCTAGAATATAAATACCATTGATTGAAATAGCTTGGCTATATACAATCCCATTAAGGGAAAAAGTACAACACTTGTTTTTTATTACAAAATCAAAACCTTCTGTGTCTAACACAGACACTGATATTATATTTCTAGACAACGTTGGCACAAAATAACAATTATTTAGAAACAACTGCAAACCTGAAGCTAAATTAAGTACATATGTTCTTACTGAAACGGCGGCTACTTTAGATCTGTTACCCATTCGGAGATCAACATCACTCTTATTTAGCTTCCTTACGCTTTTTAGGCCCTGTAAGTGATTACATAATTGAGAACCACAACCAGTATCTAATACCCAAGTTGTATTTGAAGCGTAATTTATGTCTATCATAAAAGATTCGGTTGAGAAATTACATGTTGGCTTCACAACGCCAGCTTTGATGTCATCCAAGTATTTGGAGCAATCATGCCTTCAATGTCCCTTGTTATTACAATAATTACAAGTGTATTTAAGAGGATTACCCTTCTTAGGTTTAGGCTTGGTAGAGTTATTCGCAATAGCCTTACCTTTGCCCTCTACCTGTACGGGCTTCTTACCTGCATTCCTCTTAAACTTCTTCTTCCCCTTCACATTGATCGCAAGTACATCCCTCCTCGTACTCCCACTCAATCCCATGTCCTTCTCCGCTTGCACAACCAGAGAATGGAGCTCATGTAGACTTCTCTTCATGTTTGTCATATTATAATTTACCCTAAATTGGGTAAATCCTTTGACATTTGAAAGAGAGTGGAGCACTCGGTCCACCACAAGCTCATCAGGGATCTTACATCCCAACCCATCTAGAGTTTCCACGTACTCAATCATTTTAAGTACGTCTGAAATCACAGGTTGCCCATCTTTGAGGTTAGTCTCAAAGAAACGAACTGCGGTGTCATATTGAATTATCCTCGGGGCTTGAGAAAACATTGTAGAAAGCCTCGAGAATACTTCATGAGCATTGCGGAATTTGACGCATTGCCTTTGTAAGGGAGGATCCATAGCAAAAATCAAAACATTTTTTACAGCAGCGGATTCTCTTTGATATTCATTAAAAGCCTCCCTTACATCGACAGTGGCCCTGGTACTAGGCGAAGGGGGAGAGGGATCGACTAGGTAGCGTAATTTGCCATCACATGCGGTAGCTAATCGAAGTTGTTCTTCCCAATCTTTAAAATTACTACCGTCGGCTTTTAAAACATATTTGTTCATAAAAGAACGAAGCCATGAATCTTTAGATATAGTGGCGGTTTGACTAGTAGAAGCCATCGTGATTACTACAAAAGGAAATGAAAGGAAAAATTAACATTTATCGTTTAAACATTTTTTATTTTTTACTTGTAAAACTATTTTAACAAGTTCCCATTTATATAATGATCTCCCACTGAATTATATAAATGATTCCAAGATCCATCATTATATAAACACGGGCACGATGGACCGATTCAACCCATATTTATATAAATTTGGTGAGTCAACAATTTTGACTGATTCTACTATTAAAACTCTTGGTCGACGGATTTTCTTAAAATCTATCTTTTAGCCCCAGAATTAAATATGGGCACGGTGGACCGATTCAACCCATATTAATCCCGTTGAGTCCAACCAATTTTCACGCGTAATAACTTTTATTACCCTACTTACCCAGCGTAAAAAGAGAGTACCTCGGTGATCCGAACCTACCTCTAATGAAGAAGGGATTCATAGGTGCTATTATTTGGTAAGGCTAATCTCAATTTTCAAATAAAAGTGAGAGATCTTATCAATTTAATTGTCCATCACTTTTAAGTGAGCAAAATTGGTGAATGCTAGACAATTAAATCGATAACAACGAAAATATAAAACATGTAGTGACGATTTGGCATGAATGCATAAAAAATTAAAACAATCAAGTCCTAATATGGCCACCTAGTTAATATAATTAACTTAAACTATTACACTTCGGAAACAAACTCCTTGGTCCCTTGAATCTTCAATAAAGTGGCCTCCTTCTTTAGGATTTCGGAACGTCTTTCCGAAAACACCGTCTTTATGAAAACTCCGTCTTTGGATGCTTCATTTAACTACTAATAATTAAATTACATAGCTATTTCCTATTATACAATTTGTAATAATAAAACAATAAAACTATTAATTAATTACAAATTGGGCGATGCGAAATCGCAATTAATTACAAAACAAGTCGATATTCCCTTACATTACGGGAAATACCAACTTCTACCTATGGCCATATTAGGTGAAATTACATGATTAAAATACTAAAAAATACATTCATCTATATGAATAAAAATGCATTATTTAAAAATGTCATGCCAAATCCTCTAACTTACTAACAACGATCATTTGAGCTTGCTTTGACGGAATTTTTACCATTAAAAAATCCATAACTAATTCTTAAAACAATTTTAAGATTTACTAATCATACTAATCTAGTCTAATATCAAAATAATTATTCTCACCAAAATGATATGCATGTGAAAATGTTTGGTTTGGAAATTTATTTAAAACAATTTCACAATTTTCTCGGTAAAACGACAATTTTTACGACTTAATTCTAAATTAAATCATAAAAAATGAAACGACTTCAAAATAAAATTTTTTACATTTTGGAATAATTTATAGGAGCCAAAAATCAAAAAAATTCGAGCCCAAAAATTAAATAAATATTTATTTGTAAAATAACCATTATTTACCAATTTTTATCAAATAAAAATCAATAAACTACCTAAATTAATCACATTAATTTAAAATTTCTATTTCTCATAAATATAACATGCATGTGGTTATTTATAAATAAATATGCATAAAATTAACATGCCACATAATTTAATTAACTCTTAATTAATTTTAGTGCATTTTTATTCAATTTTATGCCATTTGAAGTCATAAAAAGTGATTAAATATTACAAAAATCACATTTTTGACCCGTATTATTTTAATGCCATATTATATACATGCAAGACTATATTTTGTGATAAAACTAATTTTAACAACAAAATATCAAATTTTATTAATTTATCTCATAAATTCATAAAATTGTCTTATGACTACATGCATGTATGTAACAATGCTCTGATACCACTTGTTAATATTTAGACCCTCATTAAACTCTTATAATGATATTAAAATTACTAGTTAATTTCATAAGATGGTCTAAATCTACATGCATGCAAATGTAAACAACATAAAAGATGGTATAAAACCATATAAGAAGAATTTCCTTACATTGTTATTGGAAATATTTGGGCACAACTCAAGGACTCCTTCCTTGATGTTGTTCTTGAGCTTATATTATGTAGATGATCCTACAATACCCAAATCGCCAACCTAGGTGATCTCCTTTGTATGCACCCAAGATTAAACCCAAAAATCCTAATAATTACTAACTAGATAATTAATAGGATAACCTTGTATACTATGTAATATTATTACACTAATAATATTAGTTTATGTATATTATATTTTTGTGAATTATTTTTGATGATGATCAACAATTTGATCAAGTTTTTGATGAGAAAATATAAAGAAAAAAAAAAGATTTTTTTTCTTTCTCTTTTTCTCTTCAATATGGCACGACCAAGGGCTTATTTAGAGGATTTTTGGTCTAAAAAATCATCATCAAATGAGTGTAAATAGTGAGGTATTTATAGAGAAGGAAATGTAAAGAAATGAGTTAAACATTTCTTAGTAGGTTATGCCACATGTAATAACACTTCTCTTATACAAGTGTTAACCCACAAGTATTATTTGGGTCCATTTCGATTTTTGATATTTGTCCTAAAAATGCTTATAAGTCTTATATTTAATTATTCTATATAATTAAATATTAATTTGATTATTTAACACTTAAATAATATAAATTAACAACTAATGATCACTTAATATTTAGGTAATTATTAGACCATTTTATCAACATAAAATATGTCTTATGATCTCTTATTATCTAATTTTACAACCTCTTGTAAATTTAAATAGCTAATTACCTCCACCTCAAAACATATACACATGTCGTATAAAATTAATTAATTAACAATTAATTAATAACGTTTCATTAATATTTATTAATTATCACATAATTAAATAATAAATCCTCTTGGCCCGAGTTCGTAACTTGTCATCAAATAATACTTATTCACATGACTTATTTAAAAGTCAATTAATGCAAGGATTTAATTAATTTGTATCTCATACAAATAATTAGTTTTTCCATTTGGGCATCATCATATAAGTGTGACCTAAAGGGATCAGCTGATCACCGCCGTCACACGACAGTAATGTCAAACTCTAATCAACAAATCATTACCGATTAACAATGACCAGCTGACAAATAAATAATATAAATCCCTGATATTCCTTTTACGAGATTTAATATGTAAACGCACTTATTGTGGAGGACACTACTCCAACACACTTCTACTTCTTTATGCATCATGTCATGTAGCAATGTGGTCGCAGTACGCTGATATGTAGCTCCAGCATTCATTAGCCCAAATGGCATAAGTGTATAGCAATACGTCCCCCACTGAGTGACGAAGGCTGTCTTATGCATATCTTCTATGGCCATTTTGATCTGATTATACCCTGCATACCTGTCCATGAAGGATAACAACGCGTGATCTGCTGTATTATCTACCAATATGTCAATGTGTGGTAGAGGGAAGTCGTCCTTGGGACTCGCTTTGTTGAAGTCTCTGAAATCAACACAAACTTGGATTCGCCCGTCCTTTTTTGGTACGGGGACTATGTTAGCCACCCAGTCTGAATACTCGGAAACTTTGATGAACCCGGCTTTGAATTGCTTATCGACTTCTTCTTTGATTTTAAGAGCCCACTCTGTCCTCATCCGACGGAGCTTCTGTTTTACAGGTTTGAAACCTAGTTTGATTGGAATTCGATGTTCTGCAATATCCCTGTCGATCCCTGGCATGTCCTTGTAAGACCAAGCAAAAACGTCCTTGAACTCGTGTAGGAGGTCGATGAAATTTGCCCTTTCAATTGGGTTTAAGGTCGTCCCTATCCTAAGTACTTGGGGTTCTAGTTTGGTTCCTACGTTGATGGGTTCGGTGTTCTCTATAACTGGTGCCCCTTCCCCCTCTTGTAGTATTTCTTTAACTATATAGGGAGATAATTCGACTGAGTCTGGGTCAGGGTCATCCTCATTATCATCATAAATAGAATTGCATTTAGAAAAACACAAGGAGTAAGCAGAATCTGATTTATTCATATTAAATTTTGAAAAGAGCTGAAACAAAGAAGCCATATGTTCAGTAGTCGGTGGCGGTAAAGAGACAGCTGCTGGGACATTTCCCAAGCTGCTGTTACTAGGCGATGCTACGCTAGGAGAAACAAAGGGATGGGGAGTGACGACTGAAGAAGACTCTCTAGCGACTTCTCTAGACTCGGACTCTGATTCCGACTCCGACTCCGACTCCGACTCTGACTCGAATTCGCTGTCTTCGGGTTTTCCTTTGAACATCTCTCCTTCTCCAATAGTGACTTTGAAGAGCTTTTCTTGGTTGTTAGTCCATTTGATTGACTTTCTCCATCCTTTTTGCTGATTCGGGCTGGTGTCAGTGATCAATGATGTGGGGTTGAAATGGTCATCTTGAAGTATCATGGTAATGATCTCATCCTGCGCTGCTCTGACAAATCGGTCTTCCCTAAACAGAAGGCTAACGGCTTGTGCGTCTAAACAAGGTGTTTGACGAGTTTTGACGGTAGAAACCGTTTCTGAAGGGATGAAATAGCAATCGTGGAAGACCTCGATTCTAGCTAGTTGTATTCCCTTATAATGTCAAGGTTCGGGAAACCCGTGAAAGTATTCATAACTCCCCTCCCAAACAAAGTATCCATTTAGGGTAGGGAGATAGGGTCGCATTTGGATTCCTTTGTCTTTATGATTTTGGAACTGAGTAAGCATTTCTAAGGCTTCTGCTTTCGTGGGCTTTTACCCCAAACCTAATGGTATCCTCTGAGAATTTCCTTCTTTGTAAGGTGCAAAGGTATTCTTCTTGGTAGGGTTTAATGGCATTCCCGGGAAGTATCCTTGGGACTTGAGTATGTGGTTGACCACTAAATTGGAGTATGGGTTGAAGTATAGAGGCGCCAGTTCACTCTCTATAAGATTTATGCTCTGAAATCCTCCAAGCTCATATACTGGGTTTGTGACCACTTGGTTGCTTGACATTTTCTCTATCACAGCCTTGATAGGTGACGAAGTGATCGTCACTACTTTGCCATCTAAAGGAATCTTGATCTTTTGGTGCAAGGTGGATGTTACCGCTTTGGAAGCGTGAATCCAAGGCCTTCCCAGAAGTATATTGAAGTATGCCTCGATGTCCACTATCTGAAAATTAACCTTTCGCTCGATTGGTCAAGTGGCTATAGTAAGGTTAATTAATCCTACTACTTTACATCGTGTTCCATCGTATGCTCGAACACATTGGTTGGTAGGAGTCCAATCTGATTCTTTCATGCCCAACTTATGTGCTATCTTTAGTGGTATGACGTTGACTGCGGAGCCGTCATCCACCAAAGTCATTGGTACGTTCTTCTTTAACCATGTGATTGTAATGTATAGAGCGAGGTTATGACTGGCGCCGAAAGGAGGCAAATCCTCATCTGAAAAAGTAGTTGGGTTACTTAGTTTAACTGAGTCTTGGAAGACTAGGTTGACTACGTCATCAGGCGTAGAGTTGTGCGCTACGTTCAACTTAGCCAATGCTTGCAGTAAAGTTTGACGATGGGGAATGAACTCACAACTAATTGCCAGACTGAAAGATCAGCCTTTGTCTTCTGCAGTTGTTTTAGTAAGTGGTCAGTAGATCTATCTTTGCCATCATTTGGTGTGATGGCATGTTAGGTTCATATACCTATTATTAGATTCTTCTAATAGTGAACTAATTAACTTCTTAATATTTGTTCTTTAGATCTAGTGCATGCATAACAAAATAAGAGATTAATAAGAAAAATAATGTCCCTCACATTATTATTTTCGGATTTATGGGCACAAGTAAGGTATCCTACCTTCACTTGTTCTTGAGCTATGATGAGTATTAGGATGATCTTCCAAAACTCTATATTAAGAGCCCTTCGCTTGATTGCACCCAAGATTTAACCCTTATCACTACTAAATAATATTTGCTAGATATTTATTTAGTAATCTACCTTAAAATTGATTACTAATACTCATATATTACATTAATAATATAGTAATGTTGTTGAACAATTTGGATCATCATTTCTCAAGTTTTGGAGAAAGATGAACTAAGAATGTGTGAGAGGAAAGTTTTTGCATGTAAACGAATGAATAATACCAAAGGAGAGAACAAATTCTCCTATTTCTATATGGAAAACCGGTGGGGGGGGGGGGGGAGTCCAAGCAATGCATGGTTTTTTTCTTTCACCTTTTGTTCTTCTCAAATGAATAGGTGTGTAAGAAAGTAGTGTAGGTTTTATTGGGCTAGTAAACAATAGCCATAATTATATATTATTTATCACATAAAATAATATAACCCATAATCCACTATAGTCCCTCCATTTTTTCGGTCATATGTGTAAAATGGACCTCCATTTTATTTTGTCATTTGTCACACAATATGTCACATGTAGTATGTTACATGTTATTAATTAATTTAATGCATATTTATCAAATAAATATCATTTTATAAATTAATTAAATTACATACAACAAATTGACTAGTGATTCTTGATCACATAAATAAAATGTGTCATATAACTATAATTCACAACATCTTGTAATTATAATTAATCATTCATTCTTATTTCAATTGTTTCTCAAACAATAATCGATTTTAGTAATAAAGTATTTCTATTACTAAAATAAATCTTATTCAATCCAATTACAATAAGATATTAAATATTCTCTCTCACAATTGAATTGTTCAATTTTAAAGAATTGATTAACTTGGATCGTTATACAATTAATCAACTTTACAGATAAGGGCATCATCCTTTAGGTGTGACCTTAAGGGATCAACTGACCACCACCGTCCTACGACAGTAACGTCAAACTCTAGCAAGCCAATCATTACCGATTAATGTTGATCAGTTGACTATATAATTTATCATCCCTTTCGTATTCTTATTATGAGATTTAATTATGATATTAAATCATGTGAGGACACATATTCCAACAATCTCCCACTTGTCCGAGACAAGTGTGCGTCACCAATTCTCTTGTCCTATTATAATCTCCCACTCAATGCAAGGTGTCTCGCAGGTCGTACTTGTATTTGATCATATCTTGAGTGGTTTCCTCGATCTGGATAGTAACTGTCTGACCGGAATTATCTACCGTAGATACCTTCCAAGCGTGACCACGCATTTCCAGTTCACTACTCCTCGAGTGGCCTTGAGATTTCAAATAACCCTGACAAGGGGGTGGACAATTCCTATCGCACCATTCCCTTCGTTTAGCCACAGTTCATCATAACCCAAAATATACCCATTTGACCTCAGTTACGACAGTCGTAGAGCATAAATCAAAGCCAGTCAGAAATTTGTGCCAACTTGGGCGAATAGTCTTTAGTCAAAAGAATTGACTCATAAGAATACTATAGCAGCTCTTGCCACGACCAGGCTTTATGAATTACCAGAACTCTATAAGCGGTCACTGCCCGACAGAGTGTCCTATACAGTCTGCCTATGTGATCGACTAGTCATCCCATATGACTTTATGGCACTTGAACTTGCCATCAATCGCATCACACTCTAGTTACTTCGAGACGTCACCTCATATAAGTAACCAGGGGCGAATACCATGTCAATCCAGTTCACTTTAATGGGGTTCAATTTGTCTCTACAACCCATTTGGATATAACAAAGTAATGGGTGAGTTTAATAAAACTCAAACGATAAATGAGATTATCATATATGAATAGTCAATACACTATTACTACTTCATATCTTATAATCTTTAGTGTACCTCTTACACTTAGTTGAAATGCAATAAAAGCTTGGCAAGTGGATATATCATATATCCATATATTCCAACTTTATTAATTGCTATTTCCTTCTATTCAATGTTATTTCTAATAACATGAATTTATCTAAGTATATGTCTAGTCTTCTTACCAGACTTGGGCTCTTTAACTTAAAATATGCTCCCACTGTTATCACATAACTTGTGATAAAGTCTTTGGTAGAGGAATCTACTCTCATTCCCTACGTTGACCATTTTATCACAATTTACTTAGATTCCTTTTGTAGAACTTGCAATATACGAAACTAAAACATTTTTCTAGTCTCTTACTCTTAAGTCAATAAAAATAGCCTAGGATTTTGACAAATCCTTTTCAGTTTGGAAACTAAAGTTTGTGCAACCCTTCAACACATAACTTAGTATATCATCCAAACATATGAACAAATCCTCAATTGTTCTTTAAGGCTTTCACAAGACCATCTTATGAATTAACTTGTTATTAACTTATTATGCTCCAAGCATATGATTCATCACGGCGTGTGCATCCGTTGGCATACATGATCATTCTAATGGCGGAAACATTAGCAAACGATTTCATGTGATCAACAACTTAATAGGTTCAGTGAACGACTATGACTCCATCATAGTAATTCCACTTTCATCAACATGAATAACCTATTCAACCTTGTTGATGTTAAACAGATATGAAAGATCTTATCATCATAAGACTCTCAATTCTATGCCAATATTCTCTCACATAGATTCCAAAAATCTAGAATACATTGCACCTTTTCCTAGTCTCCCAATCACTCTTGACAGAAGAGAGCATTGGTACATTATTCTCAATAATTAATATGTTATCAACATATAGGACATGAGAAAAATAATTCTAGCTCCCACTTAACTTCATGTATAAACACGATTCTTCAATCATGTGAACGATGTCATTCTCAATTATCACATGAACGAAAAGTATAATCCTTTAATGTTTGCTTAAGACCATTCTAGGGTCACTTAAGAAAGTTGCGCATAATATGTTAGGATTCTTAGATCTTTATCTAAGGTTTTGTGTTCCAAACACATCCTTCTCTAAATTCCCATTTTAGAAAAGCGAATTTTTAATATCATTTGTCATTCTTCATCAAAATGAAATGTGGCGATTTCTAACATAATTTATCTTGATTAACATCTTCATGTCAATCTATGCACACAGTTACTCTAAAGCTCTATTTACTTTTAAGGAGACCCTCGCCTTAAAGTAAATCTACTCTTGAGTAACAATATTAGGATTGTAAACCAAGTGGTGTTAGTCCAGTGGTAGCGGGGTTAAACCTTGAAGCTTGCAAAAATGCAGGAGTTGAGAGGTCCCAGGTTCGACTACCAGCTGGGGCGATGATCACTTGGCCACTGCAGCCCCCGAAGGGGGTGGCTTACATGGTCCATGTGGTGGTGCGGGAATGCATGGGCCCGGGGGGACTCAACCCCTCGTCAAAAAAAAAAAAAACAATATTAGGATTGTAATGATATGGCTCGTTTGTAACAAGGTCGATTTGGGACAAGGTCATAATACCATTACTTTCGCAAAGCAACATTTTAACAACAAGACATGTGTGCTAAACTCCCACTGAGCTATACTCCCACTCTATCTTTATAGATTATAGTTCCATTACTTTCACAAAGTAACACAATAACTATAAGACATGTTTGTTAGTTACAATCTACTCCCACTCTATCTCTTAGAAATACACCTATCTTCTTAAGGGATAGCTTTGTGAGTAACAAACATATATGGTGAAGTAATTGGAAGTTCGTCTAGATTGACGTGTTAGCACATAAAAGACCAGCTCTATCATGGCAGCTTGATTCATGTCATATGCCAGTCTGATCCATGTCATTTGTTAAATAGACTCTCTATTTTAGGTATTTACTGGTTGACCAACCGCTTAGAATTACGTGTCCGTTTTGGATTGCAAATTCCCAAGATTGAGTTCGATGACTCAAACCGACTCATATTATTTTGATCTTATGGGTAGTGACACTAGGTCATAATCCATATTTAATAAATCAAATTCATTACTCAGATCTTTGCCACTACGATCGAATCGTAATGCTTTACTACTTTGTTCAATTGGTTCTCTACGTCATTTAGAAATTTCTCAAATTTATCAAATACTTCACTTTATATTTGATTAGGTAAATATACCCATATCTACTTAAATCATCGGTAAAAGTGACGAAGTAGTCATAAATTCCCTTTGCGGTGATGCTCATTAGAACACATACATCGGCATGTATTAGTTCCAACAAATCACTTGCTCATGTCCCTTTACCACTAAAGGGAGTACAAATCATTTTGTAAAGGAGACAAGATTCGCATATTCCATATGATTGTAAATCAAATGGTCCAATAATTCTAGTCGACACTAGCGTTTAATGCGTTTCTCATTTATGTGACCTAATTGAAAAAGCCAAATGTACAAATCATTTGGATTAATAGTTTGAGTCTTTTGGATCGTATTATGAAGATATCTTTGCTTGAGTTGGAAGTGTCTAAAACTTATATATCATAAAGATAAGTGACATGGCTCACAGCCATGTCTATTTTCAACAAAATACAACGATTGTTTTTGATGGCAAAATATAAATCCTTTCATGTCTAACATAGAAATGGAAATAATGTTTTAGCCAAAAAGGGTACATAATCACCATTATGTAGATTACAACTCAAAGCTATTAGCTAAAACAAGTACATAAGTCCCTCGCGAAGTGGCGGCTACCCTAGCTCCATTTCCTTGTCGGAGATTTATATCATTCTTGTTTAGCTTTTCCACATTTCCAAGTCCCACTTGGAGTAATAAGTCCAACTTTGATATCTCCCAAATACTTGGGGGAATTTCGCTTCCAACGGCCCATGACATTACAATAATGACATTCTTCATAAGATTGGGCACCCTTCTTGGTCTTGGTTGTGGTAGTCTCACTATCCATTTCCAATTCATTATCAGGTTTGGGTTTCTTACCCATCTTTTCCTTTCCTATAATAATATCATTACTCCTTTCAATTGAAAGGACATTCTTGCTAGAACTCCCACTCAATTTGATATTTCTCCTTGCTTCATCAAACAAGGATGCCTTGGAATTTGTAAGATTCTCCTCATATGATTCTCTTACCAAGGAGGTGGGCATGAGTATGGGAGTGGGAGGTGTAGAAGTGGTAAAATAGCAAAGATTTCCATCCTGACCAATGCCAATGCGTAATTTTCTAATCGTATAATTGTCATACTCGGAGCATTTTTCATCGAATGATTGGAGCCATGAATTAATGGTGATTGGTGTAAGAGTATTAGATGAATCCATTGCGTATAAATAACTACAAAAACGGAAATGAAGGAAATAATAAACATCCATCGTTTTAATAATACTTGTAAACATTTTAAACAAGTTTTAAGCATTTATATAGTGACCTCTACCCAACTATTATAAATGATTCCGAGATCCAAATTCATATTAACTCGGGCACGGTGAGCCGATTCATCCCTTATCAATATAACTCGGTGGATTAACTCTTAATCGATTCTACTTCTAGAACTCTCGGTCGATAAAAATTACTTTAATATTTATCTTTAGCCCGGAACACATGCGACTACGGTCACGGATACTTCCGTTGAGCTCAATCCAAATTTCGATGTAATAACATTTTATTACCCACTTACCCAACATAACAAGTTTAGTACCCCGGTGAGCCGAGCCTACTTCCTCATGAAATTGGGACTCATGGTTTCTACTATTTGGTAAGGCTAATTCTCAATTATTAATTAGTGAGAGGTCGTGTCAATTTATTATCTATCACGTTTTAAGTGAACTAAAGTGGTGAACTATGATAATTATAATTGACACGGTCGATGACTCGATATGATATGCATGTGTTGTTATGGCGATTTGGCAATGCATGCAACATATTAAAATAAATGCAAAGCAATAATAATAAATTCCTAGTATGGCCTTCTTAAAATAGAAAATCAAATAATCTATTACATATTCGGAAACCAACTCTTTTGGTCCCTTGAATCTTTAAGTGGCACGCCTTCCAAGAACACCGTCTTCGTTGGAACGCCTTTCCGAATGACACCGTCTTGAAGAAACTCCATGATTACAAATAATAATAAAAATACAAAGCTATTCCTATTATACATTTGTAATATGAAAAACTAGTAAAATTAAAAGTGATACGAGATCACATTAAATTACAACCAAATCAATATTCCCTTTCATTACGGGTAATATCGATTAAAACTAAGGCCATACTAAGATAAAATTACATAATTCAAAATTATATAAATAAAAGACATTCAACAATTGAAATATGCAGCATTATAATATGTATCTATCATGCCAAAATATGTGCCAAATCGCCCTATTTAACTTATATCGTATATATAACCCGGTTTTATGGAAATGCGTGATAATAACTTCTTTAAATCACAAATTAACACTTAAATCACATTTAAGCTCAAGTTAATTATCCTAACACTCTTAGGACTCAAAAATTAGTCATCACTCAATTTTTGACAATAATTCAACTTGATTTAATTATATGCTCATTTTTTACATTAAAATCAAAACATTTATGAAATAAATCCAAATTAAATTACAATAATTTCAAATTTTGAATTTTAAATATTTGAATATTCTGGAATAATTCCATGACCCTCATAATGTCAAAAATCATAGTTAAAATTTTCGAATTAATTTCGAGAAAATATAGTTGTAATTTATCGGTTTTATCTCATAAAACATCTAAAGTATCCAAAAATTAATCCAATCAATTTTACAACTTTAGATATGATAAGTGGAATATTTATTCAACCTAAAATAATTTTCTCATGCCATGTAATTCGTTTTAGCTATTTATGCTAAAATAGTCACTATTTATGCCATTTTTTACACTAAAAATTCATAAATCATGCTAAATGAGATCATTTCATCTCAAAATTTACATACACTGTGTAAATCATGCATGTGACAACATATTTAAGTTTCATGGCCTGGTTCGAAGTTTAACTATTTTTAACCATTTTACCTCTTTTAATCCATTTTTATCTCATAAAAATCATAAATCATGCAATATTAATTAAATTAATACAATATTTAACACACAATTTGTAAAATATTCATGTGACGTCATATAAAATTTTCAAGGTCAAAAACTAAGTTTAGCCATTTTTAGTCATTTAACCTCCATTTATTCCATTTTTATCACATAAATATCATAAATCATGAAATATTAATCACATTAATATAAAATTTTACATGCAATACATAAAATATTCATGTGAGGTCTTACTAAAAGATCACATCCAGTAGTTATATTTAACTATTTTTAGTGAATAAAAGTTCATTTTACTCATAAAAATGTAATCAGTTCACTAAAAATCATTAAAATGAGCAATAAATTACCATAAATCATAAAAATGACCTAAAAATATTTTAGGACCAGAATATATAACATGCATCATAATTTCGTGACTTACTCTTATAAATCACAAATTTCTAGTTTTATATGTTAACATTTTAACTCGGAAAAACAATAACCGATTATGCATACAACATCCTATGCTCTAATACCACCTGTTAGGTTCATATGCCTATTATTAGACTCTTCTAATAGTGAACTAATTAACTTCTTAATATTTGTTCTTTAGATCTAGTGCATGCATAATAAAATAAGAGATTAATAAGAAAAATAATGTCCCTTACATTATTATTTTCGGATTTATGGGCACAAGTAAGGTCTCCTACCTTCACTTATTCTTGAGCTATGATGAGTATTAGGATGATCCTCCAAAACTCTATATTAAGAGCTCTCCTCTTGATTGCACCCAAGATTTAACCCTTATCACTACTAAATAATATTTGCTAGATATTTATTTAGTAATCTACTTTAAAATTGATTACTAATACTCATATATTACATTAATAATATTAGTAATGTTGTTGAACAATTTGGATCATCATTTCTCAAGTTTTGGAGAAAGATGAACTAAGAATGTGTGAGAGGAAAGTTTTTGCATGTGAATGAATGAATAATACCAAAGGACAGAACAAATTCTCCTCTTTCTATATGGAAAACCGGTGGAGGGAGTAGTCCAAGCAATGCATGGTCTTTTTCTTTCACCTTTTGTTCTTCTCAAGTGAATAGGTGTGTAAGAAAGTAGTGTAGGTTTTATTAGGCTAGTAAACAATAGCCATAATTATATATTATTTATCACATAAAATAATATAACCCACAATCCACTATAGTCCCTCCATTTTTTCGGTCATATGTGTAAAATGGACCTCCATTTTATTTTGTCAATTTGTCATTTGTCACACAATATGTCACATGTAGTATGTTACATGTTATTAATTAATTTAATGCATATTTATCAAATAAATATCATTTTATAAATTAATTAAATTACATACAACAAATTGACTAGTTATTCTTGATCACATAAATAAAATATGTCATATAATTATAATTCACAACATCTTGTAATTATAATTAATCATTCATTCTTATCTCAATTGTTTCACAAACAATAATCGATTTTAGTAATAAAGTATTTCTATTACTAAAATAAATCTTATTTAATCCAATTACAATAAAATATTAAATATTCTCTCTCACAATTGAATTGTTCAATTTTAAGGAATTGATTAACTTGGATCGTTATACAATTAATCAACTTTACAGATAAGGGCATCATCCTTTAGGTGTGACCTTAAGGAATCAACTGACCACCACCGTCCTACGACAGTAACGTCAAACTCTAGCAAGCCAATCATTACCGATTAATGTTGATCAGTTGACTATATAATTTATCATCCCTTTCGTATTCTTATTATGAGATTTAATTATGATATTAAATCATGTTATCGCACTATTGTTGAGGACACATATTCTAACATGGCATTGGTGTTAGTAACTGGACCGTTGGCCATAGGGCCGTTTTGAGAGACATTCTGATATGGACGCCCTGAGCGAGTAAGGTGGTCTATATCTTGATCTTCGCTAGCCTTGACTATATCCTCACTAACCTTGACTAGATAATGTTCTGTGAGGTATTCATCTTCATCGTCATCAGCCCATATTTCGTTGACGATACTGAGCTCTCTCAACCTGATGATTTCAGTTTCCAGACTGATTATTTGCTCGACTAGATTGTCAACTACTGCGATTACCTCTTGCATCATAGACTCTTGAGATAGAATTGGAACTTGTGGCACGTTTTCCTGAGGTGCGACGCCTGGAATGCGTAGAGACGCCACCACAATTTCCAGCTCTGAAACTTGCCTACTTACACTCCTTGCCCATGCGATAAAATCGACAATGGTAGGAGAAATGATGGAATAACTTCCCTCATTGATACCGTCGTAGAGTATCAAAAATAAAATTTATAATCCAAACTACTACTATAGATAGTTGCAGTCAGGGTCGAACCACAAGGAGGCAAGCAATTTAAAGTTGTCTAATTTAAGTCTAAAGTAACAGTTTTGGGGGGGGGGGGGGCTTGATTTGAATGATTCTATAACTAAGGCAATAAAATTAAAATTAAACTAAAGCAAATAAATGAGCAATTAAAGAAAATAGATGAAATCAAATATTAAAAGGATGCTAAGATGGTCGGTTCACTGTAGTTTCGACGGCAGTATCCTAGATAAGTCTGAAATAATCACGTAAGACAGGAAAATAAGAAGTCCTCTCGGTCCATTCTTAACAGGTAGCATCTTTCGATCTAGCTACGGGTCCCTAAGTATCACTAGTACTGACTCTCTCCCTGAAAAGTTTCTTAAAAGCCTAAATTTTACCTATCTTTCGATCTCAGTATAATTTAGTCGTTTCAATTGGTAGTCTGATTCCCTCCCCCATCTTTCGATCTAATGGGTCGGTCAATTACTAAGTATTCAACTAGTCGCGTGCACTCGATTTGTCAAATTAAGCAATTTAATCAATTAAAACGGAGTTAATCTTACGTGAAGCGGTCGATCGACCATCTAAGCCGGTCGATCGACCAACGGACTCAGTCGATCGACTATTGACATCAGTCGATCGACCAAGATCCGAATCATGTCTACGAAATCTACGCCGCCTACACTAAAGGCCCCCTACATCTTAGCACGAAGGGTTTAGCTACTCATGATAGAATTTATAACAACAATGAAATTAACAATTAACGAAATTGGATGCATGATTAAATAAACTAAGCAAATAAGATACATAAACGAAATAAGGCTTTGGGAAACTACCCTATGCAATCCTAATCTATGAATGGATAAAAGCAAACTGAAATCAAGGAATCAGAATTACCGAATAAAAGCAGGAAGAAGAATCCGAAAGCACAAACTTTATTAACGAAAATAAAGCTAATTATATTGAACGTTTATTAACTAAATTCTAATCTATGGAATCTGATGCTAAAAACTTGATATTGAATCCTAAAAAAAATTCGATCCTCAATCTGAAACATAGGTTCACGTTATATAGGAGTATAGCGTGACTCTTATTCCTAAAAACCTAATTACAATTGGGCTTCTAACTCTCGTCTTTAATTTGCGTCAGAGTCGTTGTGTGGTCGATCGACCACTAGGACCATCGATCGACCAAGCTTAAGCTTGACTTGAACAAGAGCTTCGATTTGATTTAGGAATCGTGCTCGTCGATCGACTAAGGGCATCGATCGATCGATCGCTTCAACAGTACTTTGCTCCAAAAGCCTCGTAAATTTGTCTTTCAGGCCTCGATACGCGCTCCAAGTTCGCTTCCCGAGTCTTTACTTCACGTCAGGTCCTATGCCTAGTACTCGGGGACGGATTCGGCTCATTTTCCGCTGCATTCTTCCCATTTCTGCAATATTACACAAAAACACGAAAATAGACGGAAATAGAGAAAATAGTAGCATAAACTACATAATTGAGCTCTGAAATGCGTGTAAAATAGGGTGTAAAACATCATATTTAGGACACGCATCAAACTTCTCCAAACCAAACCCTTGCGTGTCCCCAAGCAAGAACTAGACTCGATCTTAAAACCTAATGGAACGCGTTCATTCTCAGAGCTAAATGCAAACTGCAAAGCCTAAACCAGTTTAATGCTAAAAATCAACAATCAATTAGTAATATGAATCATGCAAACGAGTTATGTAGTTGTTAAAAATTGCTGAACTTGAAACTGTAGTGACTTATCATATTGGACTCTCACGGGTCGCTCAAATCGCTCAATAAATACAGGTGAATATATGTAAAGATAGAAAGAAGTAATATTTGTAAAGACTCTCACCTAACTACGACCTATAAAAACATGCCTGCAGTCTAATATGAAAATAATCTCTACAACCGTACATATGCATTCCAACCATTAAAGACCATTGACACATGCCGAGGGTACAATTTGGATATGTGAGGCTATGGGTAAGAAGGGGCTAAGACGAATTTGGTAAAACAGAGTTATAAGCCAAGCTAGTAACTAAGGGAACCAAATTAATAAATCATTCCAACCTCTTGTTCAAGATTAAACAATAAAGCGGTGCTAACAGTAAGCACAAATCTCACATTCTCCATACAAACTTAATTCCCCAAATGATATTAATTGCAACATAGGAATATAAAATCACCAACTAATGAAGATTCGATCATGTGATTTTTTCTCTTTTTTATTTCGCTACTGCAGCAAGCAGTCGATCGACCAAGTGGGATGGTCGATCGATTGATCTTTTTTTTCTCGAATTCCTGTTTTTTTTTTTTTTTTTTACTTTCTTTCTTTCCCTTCAACATTTCACCAACATATTCTCAACACGAGACATAAAAACCAAAATACAATAAAATATTCCCGAACGACTACCAATACTAGCTCAGCAAGGGTAGGCTAAATATGGAATGTAGCTTATGGGACAAAAAAGGCAAATTTGGCTTTTGTGGGGCTTATGGGTAAAATGGATAAAAGGGAACCTCTACCACATGTATCAACCAAACCACAAACCGAATGCATACGGGTATTAAGCAGATTAAGTTCATTCTTATGCATTTTGATGTAACATGCCTTCTAAGGAGAAACTACTCTCAATCCTATATGAACTGGTCATGAATGACACCAGTTATAAAGCTCTAAAACTCAGAAAATGATGTAGTTTGCCAAAATTCAAAGTCAAATCTCAAGATTCAGCGAATAAATTAACGAAAACTCGTAGATATGCAATAAGACTCTACTAATAACATGTTAATGAGCATGGCTTAGGCGTAAACAGATGAAAAATGCAATGTCATCATTGAACTACTACCGTTTCGACTCGACCTACACGCTAAAATAAACGTTAAATTTTTTTGAATTTTTGAAATTTTTTCAATTTTATTGGGTTTTCTGTATATAAGAGGAAAATAAACAAAAATGCAAGACAAAAATGTAAACGTGAATGCAAAACAGAATGAATGCAACGCAAAACCCTTCCCCAAACCAAATCACACAATGCTCTCATTGTGCAAAATCATATGAGAAAATAATCAAGGGAAATGGGAATTTGCGATAATATTAACTAAAAAGACATGAAGGAGACATGGGGAACTCACAAGACTTTAAGCGTAGCAAAAGGAAACCTCCCCAAACCAGCGTGAGCTAGGAGGTTTCACTAGCCAGCAGTGCTACCATAAGGTACCCGAAAACACAAAAATACCGCGCATAATTCCGAGAAAACAACTAAGGAACGAGAAATATGTGCAAAAGAATAAAAATAGAAGAAAAGAGAATCAGCACGGGAGGTGGTCGATCGACCAAAGGTATCAGTCAATCGAACAGAGCACCTGGGAACAGTGCCTCTGGAATCCTCCGCATCAATCGATCGACCAGGGGGTCCAGTCGATCGACTGGCATACCTGACGATTCTGCCTCTCTTCTTCGAATTAACTCAATGAATTGAGTTTATATGGTCTAAATACCTGCAAACATGCACATAATAAAGCGCTCCAAAATTGCGCTACCCAAATGAAAAGTCTATAGTCTAATAAAATCCTAAGCAAACCAATTAAAGCGAAGTTTCGCGCACACCAAAACAATAAATAGTCTAACAAAAATAGTAAATAAATTGTTTTAAAAGGATTTGATCAACTAATAGTTGATCAAGAATGACCACGGAATGGCCCACTTGCTCGGCTTCAGGCTACAAGAAGTAGCCTCTACAGTGCTCATCCTCTCATCTGCACTCCTAACAATTCCAATATCCGCAGAACTCAACGGATCAACATCTCTAACATCTTCCCAATCACTGACCTCGTCTGGCTCATCAAAATCCAAATCGGACTCCGTCACTTTGACTGGCTCCTCATCCGGCTCCTCATCAGTTGCATAGCTCAGACACCCTAGACCGCCTCTCTGCACAATGGGCTCTCTCACAACATGAACAACATGTGGCTCTAAATTCCCCAAACCAGCTCTGCTGCACAAAAAAAACAGAAGGATCTTCCTCCAATTTGCTCCCAATGTGGGGCGGAGGTGTTATAGCAGAAATAGGCATAGGGGCAGGCATATCAGGCAACACAACATAAGATTTAACTACATTGCATAGCATCCTTCTTCTTATAGGTCTGGCAAAAACAATGGACTGTTTTCCTACCTTAAAGGTCAATGTCCCTGAGCCAACATCTATAACTGCACCAGCAGTGTGCAGAAATGGTCTACCCAAAATGATAGGAATGTGAGCATCCTCGGGTATATCTAGCACAATGAAGTCAATTGGGAAAAAGAACTTTCCTATTTGCACAGGAATGTCCTTTAAGACTCCTATAGGCCGGACCGCAAACGATCGACCATCCGCACCGTCATGTTTGTAATTGCAAACCTAGTCAATCTCAATTTCTTAGCAAGACTCAAAGGCATAACACTAATACTGGCCCCTAGGTCACACAATGCATTCTCAGTAGAAAAGGTGCCAATATTACATGGGACTGAAAAACTACCTGGGTCTTCTAGCTTATGAGGTGCAGTATGAGTCAAATAGGAAGATGACTCCTCAGTTAATGTGACAGATTGCACAGTATCAAGTGACTTCTTTTTAGACAACAGCTGCTTCATAAATTTCATATAGGCAGGCACTTGATTAACTAATTCTAGGAAAGGAACTTGCACATTTAAACTATGAATAACATCTTTAAACTTGTTAAACGATACCTGTTCCTTTGTCGGCACCAATCTCTCTGGATAAGGGGCTGTAAGAAGCAACTTAGCCCTCTCCTCTAGGTCTCTCATATCGGCATCAGTGGACTTAGGCTGAAAATTCACTACTTTATCGTTTTTGTAGCTCGAACCTTCTTCAGACCGTCTCAGGAATGAACCATTAACCGTCGTAGGGTCATACTTTGGAACCGAAACTGACCCATCAGCATTTGGATCTTGCCTCAATAATTTCGGAGTCGTCGTACCCCGAAATAAGTAGTCTCTCAAGTTATTTGGCATTGGAGGACGTAAAGGTTCACAATCAGACGTATCTTCAGTCGATCGACCATGTAGGTCAGTCGATCGACTGGCTTCTTCAGGATCAGAAACTTCACTGTTACCCGAGCTGGTCGATCGACCAGAGTGGTCAGTCGATTGACCAACTGCACTGTTGCTCAAAGTTTCTGTTTTGTATCAGACTCACCACTGTTCGCTAGATGCGTTCGATCGACCAGGTGTGTCAGTCGATCGACTGATGCACCTGCTGATCGTCTTTTTCTTGCTACTGTTCATTCCAGCCTTTTTATTACTCTGTTCCGCCTCATCTTTTTCAGTAACATCTTCGACCATAGTGGGCCCATCAAGGGTAGACCCACTCCTCAAAGTCATCGCATTTAGAGTCTCTTTTTGATCCTTGCGGACGTAATTGCCCCGAGCTCTAGTTGCACTTTTGCTTGCCAATTAGGCAATTTGGCTCTCCAACATTTTTGTAGAAGTCTCTCCAGCTAGAGACTCCTTTTGCAGCAATCCCGACAAATTCTGAACCATGTTTTTCAATTCGGAAATATCAGAACTTTGAAATTGCTGTTGCTGGGGCACATAGGGAGGCTTTTGATACTGCTGCTGCTGCTTATGAGGGGGCACATAGTTTTGCTGCTGCTGCTGCGGTGGTGGACCCGGATTAAGGACATTCTGGTTAGTCCGCCTCGAATTGGGGTGGACATTAGAGGGATCGGGATAAGCACCAGTCTGCCTAAAATGTTGAAAGGCAACACATGTTTCATTCGAACTAGTACAAAACTCCGAAACATGTCCCTCTCCTCCACATCTTTTGCATGTAAAGGGACCGTCTCGAAATCGCATTAACTTTATATATCCCACCTTTTGGGATCCCCAAAATCTAACTTGTCGAATCTCGCAGAAGGGCCTCTATTGCAGCTGTAGTAGGAGATTCAGCTGCTCTTCTCTGATTCCCTCTAGAATTCCCATGCTCAGCTTTATGGGTGGCCATATCTTTAATAATCTTCCACCCCTTAGTCTCTCCACTATTCTCCTGGAATCCGCCATTAGTGCGGATCCGGGATAGCCCTCCGATCATCATAGAGCCCATTATAGAATTGATTACACAAGAACCATTGCTCGAACCCATGGTGCGGAATAGATCGCACCATCTCTTGAAACGGACCCATGCCTCATGAAAATCCTCATCGAACCCCCGTCTAAAGCTTGTGATCCGAGCTCTAATCGCATTGGTCTTCGATGCGAGAAAATATTTTTCATAAAATGCTAGGGCCAGCGAATTCCAATCGGTAATCCCATTAGCGGCTCGATCCGGATCTCGGTACCACTCCCTAGCAAAGATCACGGAGCGAGAATATGAACATAGTCTCTTTTATCTGGTCCTGGGTCACACTGCTGGTGGGGGTATGGAACAACAGTAGTCAATGAATATCTCCATATGTTTAGCTGCATCTTCATTTGCAGCTCCCCCAAATTGGTTTCTCTCAACCAAGTTAATGTAGGACGGTTTCGCTTCGAATTTTCTATCCGTCCCAGCTGGCAACGCGAATCCCTTATAGAGATTCTCAGCTTTTGGCTCGGAGTGACTGGTTATACTTCCTTCTTCAGCCATATCTGGAGATGTAACGGTCTCAGCTGAAGAAGTAGAAATAGGAGATGAAGGTGGATCCTGTTAGAAAACTTAATTTCATTACTTGACATATTCATATATGTGATGATTTAATTTAGTCATAAAATTAAACATTGATCTTATGCATGCAAACAATAATTAAAATAAGGAGGAAATCATCAACCCTTACATTCATATTTCGGATTATTGGGCACAAGTAAGATCTCCTTCTTACTTGTTCTTGAGCACTCCTAAAATGGAAGAACGAGGATTCAAGTTTAGAATCCCTCCCAAGGATTAATACCCAAGGTAATCTCTTAATAAAATTAATATTATTATTACTAGAACAATATTAATTTAGAATAAAATTGACCCAAAATCTTTATATTTGTTCTCTTATTTCGGTTAAGAGAGGGAGAAGAAGGAAGAGGATGTATTCTCTCTAAAACTCTTATTTTAGATGTATGAATGAATAATAATTCACAAGTTTTGCATATAGTGAATTAGATAGAAAAATGAGCAAAAGACCCTTGGCCTTTTGTCAAGGAAAACCGGGTAGGAGGGGGAGGGAATGGCCAATGCATGCACAAGGTTGTCTTCACAAGATCAAGTAGGTATGCATGGCTAGTATTAGTGTGGACAAGGCCCTCGGGAACTGCGTCCGCGGGATCCACACCAGGCATAATCGACTCGAGGTTCTTTCGAATCGAATTAAGACAAATTAGAGTCGCCACCAAGTTTTTTGGGAACTTGGAACCGTTCAAGTCAACTTTACACCTTTCATCGAAAAGCATAAAGCCAATCGACTACGAGTGATTAAAGATAAAGACTTGTACCCTATATCACTCGATTTGAATGACTCTCGTAATCCAATGGTATTTAGACGGATCCACAAACCATAGATCTTGAGTAAGGGGTGAGGGTACGTGTTGGGAAGCCCATAAGGACACCCAACCCCGCCCGTAAATAACGGCCTCTACTAAGTCAAGTATGGATTTCAAACAAGGTCATAGCTACTGCGATGTATGATATGCAAACGTTGTTTTAACCCTATCATGTGACAACAATTTCTATGTCGTTTTAGATGCAACTAAACTAACTTTGTCAAAGTTGTAATTTAGCATGTGGGTTGATTGATCTAACAACATACAAAACAAAGCAAACAAGGCTTAAGGGGGAATGGGGGAGCCGTTGGGATCTACCTATTACAAACCAGGCATTTCATGCCGACACAACAATAAATTAAAGATACAACTCGATCTAAATACAAAGCTATACACACGACGCAATACACGGCCATTTGGCCTAGAAAACCGTGCACAAGAGGGGTGGCCCACGGCTTACATGACTCACGGCCTTGGGTCACTCCTCGTAATGTATGCTTTCACTTAATCTTATCGAATTAGGCATAAGGCTACGCACCAAAGCATGCATTAGCATAAACCGGGCCATGTTGCTTTAAATAACATGCGGTTTACTACGCTCCTACAAGCATTGGGGAACAACCGTCTAACCAAACAAGACTAAGGTTTTTTGAGGAGGCTTTGACTCAATAAAAGTAAAACAAGCTCGAAAATTACAACTCGATAAACAAATTACAAATTACAAGCAACGAAACAACGAAGAACAAAAGGTATAAAAAACGAAGCAAGAAAGACAAAGAAGACGGCCAAGCTCACGGCCCAAACCACGACCACCCTCACGGCCAAGACAAGGCCATCCTAGTTTCTAGGTTAGGTTCATTGGTTAGATCGAATGATTGCGAAACGGATTAGAAAACGAGTTAGAAAACAAGTTATAAAACAGGTTGATCGATTGAGAAGAAACGCGCGAGTGTGTATTCTACACGGCCTAAAGGGTCCAATTAGGTCACGATATCATAAGATTAATGCTTACTCGTCGAGTGTTAATAGGAAGGTGCTAATCACGCACTCCTATGCTAGCGAGAAATCAAGTGAAAAGAACGATGTATTCAATTAGGTTATAGAATTGTTAATCGATTTTTAAAGCTATGTCGATGCCACCTAACATGTCTAATTAGGTTATTAAAACGATCGAATGTCGTCTAAATACGTCATATGTTAACAATCAGAGGTTAAACTAACATACAACGGATCCTAGGGTGTGTCGAATTGGCCGAAATAACAAAGGGGTCAAAAGCGAAGAGCGAAGTTAGAAATTCGTTTTATTTATGCCCTACCTTGAACACGAGGATATGTAAATGAGACGGGGGTGTACGACCGACTGATGTAGCGGTTTCTTTTCCCATCTCAAGTCAACGCGGGTGTTCATGGTGGTACTTTAACTCATACTCGGACTAGACAAGTTTCATAGTTAATTTAAACGATAAATAAAAAGCGATAAACAAACAAAACAAACTATAAGAAAAACAAACATAAAAACGAAATAAAAAAGGAGAAAGAGGAGGATTTGATGCACCCTCAACCTACATGTATCGTTGACACCGTCTTGGGTCGTAATCGATGGTAGATTTTATCTCGAGAGGCCGTCGTCGACGAAGAAACAAAGCAAACACGCGTTTTTGGCAAATCTGGACAACAACTTTCAAACAGCGATTTCTCCCTCGTTTCACGATGAAAATTCGATTTAAAAGATGTTTTGAAAACTAGAAAGAGAGGAGAACAGAGATCTTAAAGCAACCCCTGCTCGTTTTGAGTTATTGGGCACGAAAAACGAGCACAAACAGAATGGACAGACAGAACAAATCACGCGAAAACAGAGTGTATAACACTGCTTTTTTTAGAGGGATTTCGTGTACTCTCAAGGGCAATTTGGCTCGTAAATCTTTGTCTAATGTGTAGATGGATGTTATGTGGTTAATTAGGAACAAGAAAATCGAGTTTTGATGGAGGTTTGAGGGAGGAACGAATTGTTTTTCGAGGAGGACACACAAACAGTTTCAGTTTGTATGTCGGTTTTGTGGAGGGTTTTTGAGAGGCAATTAGGGTTTGTTTCTGAGGTTTAAAGCTTTTGAGTGATGGTAGGATGTGTGTAGAACTTCGAGGAATGAATGTATGGTGAAGGGGTGGTATTTATAGCGAGTTAAAGTAGGGCAAAAGGGGGGAGAGAGGCAGACGGGCTCGGCTGAACATAGCTGCTGTCCAGCAGCTTTTGTGGGGTTTTCTAGGGTTTTTATGGGGGGTTTTCTTGGTGGTTAAGGTAAGGTAATATGGGTAGGATATTAGGGTATGGGTTAGGGTTAATGGGCACGGGTTTTGGTGGTGTTTGGAGCGGGTTTTGGACTCGGGTTTGAGCTGCAAAACAGGGGGGGCTGTTTCGTGTTTTGCGGGCTGTTGGGGGTGATTTTGGACGGGATTTGGACCATGGTTATGGGGTTCGAACTAGGGTTGGATGGGTAGTGGTCTAGGTTGGTTAGTGTACTCGAGATTCGTGCCAATTCGCAAAGAAAACGGGCTCAAAAACCGAGCTAAAATCGAGCTCAAAAACACATGTTCAAAACGAGTTCTTTTCGATTTTCAAATCGATTTTTCAAATCAATTAACACATTAAAATAAATGATTTTTCAAACCAAATATACTCATAAAATGATTTTTCAAATCAAATATTTATTTTATTTTCAATAAAATAAACTTGGGAAAATAAATTCAAAATAAAATAAAATAAATTGAATTCACCTAAAAAACCATAATTTAAATATCATTTAAATTAATAAAATGAACTCACTAAAAAAAACATTAATTTAAATATCATTTAAATTAATAAAATGAATTCACTTAAAAAAACATTAATTTAAATATCATTTAAATTAATAAAATACTTCATCGACGACGCCCATTCTACATCGTAAAACGAGCTCCAAATAATGACAATGACAACTAAAGAATACATGTGTCCTATCATCATCGGGTGTTTGTCGGGTTCTCTATAAATTCCAATATCGACGGATACGGGTATCTCTGAGCCTCCACTTTGACCGAGGCTTGGACAAGGCGAAAGTCAAAGTATACCCCAGTCCCTCTCGACCTGAGGATTCTTCGGGTCGTTTATAGTCCATTAGACTTGCGTATATAAGCTTGCCAGCCATAAGAAGAGATCATACCTGAAACTTCGCTGGGAACTGACTCTTGCTTCTGTTGCGTCGAATTATCATCGTTGGTCATCGACCCATAAATTGCATAAACGGTGGGTTGAGCCTTATCCTCGGGTGCCTACGTATCCGTTTCTGACGGAATCAAACCCGCGTCGTAGTTCTAATCACGACACATGCCCAAAGTTTATCATCTCACGTATGTCCAAAATTCATCATCTCACGACATTGGCCCAAAATTTATCATCTCACGGGCGCTTGTCCGAATGGGACGGGACTCTCCAAGGAGGTTGCCGCCGCTTTCATTATTTGCTTTCAGCTACGGAATTCTTCCATTTCATACTCTTGTATTGAATTGAATTCTGAGTGGATGTCATCCTTTTCATCTTGATAATGGTCTCTGAAGCCAACGGCTTGAGCCCCTGATTCAATGGCTCTAAAGTCAAGACTTTAGAGCCCCCAGTTGAAGCATATCATGCTACATTTGAAACACAAAAACGCACTAGCAATAATCATCACATAAGCACATTTGGATCATCGATCTTAAAATTGGATTATTTGAAAGATTGGGTCATCGACCCGAAAATTGAATTTGAAAATTTTGAATAATTGGGTCATCGACCCGAAAATTGAATTTGAAAATGTTTAATGATTGGGTCATCGACCCGAATTTCGAATTTGTCATCATTTAGAATATTGGGCCATCGACCCTTCAAAAATTGAATTTTGAATTTTTGAATTTCGAAGAATTGGATCATCGACCCACAAGGATTCCACTACTTGGATCATCTATCCACAATTCGCAAAAAGTTTTTGAAATTTCGGAATTCTGAAATCTTTGGCATTTTGAAATCGAACCTTGATGGGTGAGCATGAAATACGACTCAGACACTCCGTATGACCCGTAAACAACGTGGGCGTAGCCCGCTACCGTAAAACAAAAAAGGGAAATAAAACCGTAAGTGTGCACGAGTTTAAATTCAAATATTGACTTGTTGGGGGTAGAAATGTAAATTGGCCATTCTGGCGCCAAAAGATGGCAAATGGGAATCACAAGGTCGTCGAACTTGGGACGGAGATATTGTATGGCATGGGCGTGCTCCCGAGGGCACATGGGAATCAAGATCACTTGGCATTGACAAGGTGGATTAAACTCACAGAGCAACAACGTTGGCTTCGCCCAGACTCTAAACACAGGTTGATTTTACGAGAATATTTAGACATCACACATCACTCTTGTTGGGAACATTCTGTCACTCTTCTCCTCGCCTCCTTTCTTTTCAGCGAGTTTTCATCATTTCTTGCCACCGCCTTCTTTCTTTTCAGCGGGCTTTTACTATTTTTCTTCCACGCCTTCTTTCTTTTCAGCGGGTTTTTTCATATTTTCTGTTCCCAACACAAACCCACATCTATGTGACTCAGCATCTTTGGCTACACCGTTAGATAAAGCTTATTCTGAGACTCGATACTATTCATCCGAACCTATATCCTCATCCTAGCCTACATCGAGTGCTAAGACCGACTCAAACAAAGGTGGCTTCATTTGGACTTGGTTAAGACCCGTAAGAAACCGACAAGATGACAACTTGGTTGATGAGTGGATTGAATCCCTTATTCTGAAGGACTGCCTACGTATTCGCGTGGAGCGAAATCAAATCTGACGTAGTTCGATCAAGGTGCATAAACATGGCATTTTGATTGTGTGTACACACTCGAAGGTTTCACCTAAGGTATCATGTCGTATCCCATTCTAGCCTGTAAAGTACCGTTAAATCCCGTGTTTGGGGTTAGGTGTAAAAGGCTTGGATCTTTTGGGATGTGGAGCTTGGTAATAACAAGTTGGAATGGTTAACCATCATTCTGAAGGTTTGTTTTGTGGTGCTAAGACCAAGGGCTATGGCTGCTGATGTGGTTGGAATGGGTGTCTCGGGTTTGATGAACCACGAGTGCAAATTGGTTGAAAAATGATGTGGGTTCAAATTTCCATGTCTGGACCCTAAAGGCTAGGTATAACAACACAAGCGGAATGATTCTCAAAATTCCCGACTATCCCCTTGTAACTGTCTCAGGAAGGACTTAGGGGTAAAGAGGTTACTACTTAAGCTTTTGGGTTTCGCCCATTGAACTTCAACTATGGGTACTTGACTTGACTTCTGGCTTCCGTAACTTCGACATTCAACCAAAAGCATTCTGCAATGACTTCAACATCTTTTTTTCTCTTTTTTCTTTTTCTTTCATCTTTTTTTCATTTTTTTTTCTTTTGCTTTTTTCTCGTCCTTTTTTTTTTCATCTTTTCCTTCTTTTTCATCTTTTTTCTCTCTTTGAAAATGATATTCTATTCATTCTCTCAGTCATAAATGGATACACCTTGAAAACTGGGCTTCGCCAACTAATTTGGGTAGGAACTAACAATTTTTTGCTAGAACGGGTTGATATCTTCTCTCTTCGAGATGGGATGATTTTGTTGGGGAAAAGGCTTGCCTTCCATCATCGATAGGGGAAACAAGGAGCTAGTCCGGGTTTGTCATAGAATCATCTAAAAGCTTGTCACAAACATTGGTTCAGATGGAGGTTTTCTACCACCAGACATGGAATAGGTAAAGGAATCAAACACGGGATCCTAGTGTACCTTACATTTTGAAACAGGACATATTTCTACCCCAGGGATTCCTTTGTGTGTGTTGTGAGTTTTATCATATTTCGGAATGATTGAGGATTGGAAACAAGACATATTTGGAAACGAAACTGCAACTTTTATTGGAATGACAAATGCTTAACAGACTCGAAGGAACGATTCCTAGGACACACCCTAGGTCATCGCGGGAAAAACGACTCAACTTCAGGAAAATAAAATCCTAGACTCGACTCGACTAAGATAAGAAAATAGATCCCGACTCATAATTTCAAATCTGGTCATAAGCTTTCCCTTGTTCAGCTGTCAGCTTAGATGCTCAGCTCTGGTCCTTGATCCCTTTGATGTTCTGCCTCCATCCCAAGGTAGTCCTCTGAGGATCTACGCCAGTGATGAAAGTTGGTGAATCTAATTGTCCTTTATTAACTTCGTTAACGAGAGGAGAACATTCTAGAGCAAGACTCCCGACTTGAATTTCATTCTTCGGGTTCGGCAAGAATTCAGAGCAATCCACAAATATTTTCCCGATAAACACCCCTTTCAAGTGACATGGGTGGATAAGATGGGAATAGTCGACATTGTCTTCGACAGAAACAAAGTTAGCGTGATCGGCAAATGGATTGGTGATGTTATTGGGTTTAACAGTTGGGATCGGGAGTGTTCCATTCTCAATCATGTCTTGGATTTCGTGCTTCAGTCGATAACACCTTTCAGTATCATGGCCTTTCCCTTGATGAAAGGCACAATAGGCATTTGGTTTATACCATTTACCTTGTTGATCAGCGGGAGGGTCCGGAGTTGGACCAATAGGCTTCAGCTTTCCTTGGGCTATGAGCCTTTGGAGAGCGTATGTATAAGTGCATCCGATATCGGTGAATGCCCTAGGTGTTTGGCTCTTCGACTTCTTCGATTGCCCTTCTAAGAGATTGATGGCTTCATCAATATGGGTCGTTGCTGGGGCCTTGGCCTTAGACGATGAGGCCCCTTGGTACCCTTTCGGCTTTTCAGCCTCTGCCCTTATGACATCATCTTCTACCTTTATCCCGATTCTTATCAATTCTTTGAAAGAGCCAAAATTCTGGTATTTCAGAGCATTGCGGTAAATAGGTCGTAGATTCTTTACGAACTTATCTACCATTTCAACTTCATCAGGCTTCTTGGCTAATTTCACGCTTTCAGCGCGCCATCTTGCAAGGAATTCGGTAAAGCCTTCTTTGTCTTTCTGTGTCATCACCTCCAATGTTCTTATGTTGGTTTGAATCTCGACATTATCAGCATAGTGCTTGCAAAACTCCACCGTAATATCTTCGAAAGTGGGGAAGTTCTTAAGGTCCAGATTATAGAACCACGCCTTCGGGTGTTCATCCAGAGATTGAGCGAAAATTTCAGAGAGCATGTGAGCAGGCACTCCCTTCAGTCCTAAGTACCCCTTATAGGCCTTAACGTGGTGGACTGGATCTTCTGTGCCCTTAAACTTTGGGATATCAATGAGTACCATGTTTGTGGGCAACTTATCCTGAACTGGGGCATAGGCCCTAGCATTCTCATAGTGAATGTTCTTCCCCTGGGAGAGCTTCAAACGGTCTTCGATGAACTTGAACCGTTTTTCCAGATCAGTCAGTGGTGGAGGGGAATCTTCACCCAGCTTAGATTCGATTGCATCCATTCGGGTCATCATGAGGTTCACGGCCTTAGTAAGCTTGTTAACAGCACCTTCCATTGCTTGACGTCGGGTTTTTGGCGGCCTTTCTACAAGAAAACCCCGTACTGAGTCAATATTTAAAGTAAGAGCCCCTGCACACTTAAGGACACGACCCCAACTTGACTCAAACAAAGACTCGACTTGAGATTTACTAACCAGAGGTTCGACTCACGGTTGGATCTAGACCTTGATTCATTTTAGACTCGACAAAACGACATGACTCAAGCTGTCATAACTCGATTCTAAACTGGACTTGGTGTGACTAAACCCGTGATTGGGCTAACATAGCCCATGGGTTTGAGTGAAACGTCCTAAAGGGCCTAGCTTGGACGTTTTTTGTGGATTATCCTAGACCAAAAGGTCGACCAACATGACTCAAAGCCCAAGAGGTGAGCTTGGGTGACCCAACAAGGTCGTGTTCTAGACTCTTAGAACGAGACACACCCGGCCTAACACGGCCATGACCCGGACACGACCTGACGCATTTCATGCTTGGTTGAGGTTCGAGAGGCACTTTGGATTGATTTTGAAAAAACGAAAGATTGATTCGAAAATGAGATTTGAAATGGGCAGCATGCCGGCTATAAAAGCTCATTTTGGGCCGAAAATTCTAGTCCTATTTGGGCAGCATTCCGCGTTTTTAAAACCATGCTATTTTGAAAGTAAGTTGTTCAAAAGTTCGGTTTTGAAAAGGACATGGGAAATTTCGAAAAAGACTCGGGAAAACAAATTGCACATTGTCATTCTCATGTTATAAGGATGTATGCTCCTAGACATCTCTAAGTCTCGGCAAGTCTTCTATAAGAAGGTCTATGCCCTCCATCCTTTTGCGGTCTTATAGAGCAAGGTGTCTTAAGGTAGAGTACCTAGAAGATCGTCCCCACCATCAAGAACCACGCGAGTTGAAGTGGAAGCGAGCAATGTGCAGCTTCCTAGCATAGTGGGACGTCGCCCCCCACGCATCAGGAAGAAACGCTGGGACGGCCCGGGCAAGTCCTTAAGGGTTTATGAATGAATCGTAGCACTATGAGTAATGTTTTACTTTCCAACACTTTCTTTTCAAGTTTCACCTCGGAGGAAAAGACCCTAGAAACAAAGTGTAACTAGTCCTCTTTTCCCAGTGAGTCGCCAAATCAGTGGACAAGGCCCTCGGGAACTGCGTCCGCGGGATCCACACTAGGCATAATCGACTCGAGGTTCTTTCGAATCGAATTAAGACAAATTAGAGTCGCCACCAAGTTTTTTGGGAACTTGGAACCGTTCAAGTCAACTTTACACCTTTCATCGAAAAGCATAAAGCCAATCGACTACGAGTGATTAAAGATAAAGACTTGTACCCTATATCACTCGATTTGAATGACTCTCGTAATCCAATGGTATTTAGACGGATCCACAAACCATAGATCTTGAGTAAGGGGTGAGGGTACGTGTTGGGAAGCCCATAAGGACACCCAACCCCGCCCGTAAATAACGGCCTCTACTAAGTCAAGTATGGATTTCAAACAAGGTCATAGCTACTACGATGTATGATATGCAAACGTTGTTTTAACCCTATCATGTGACAACAATTTCTATGTCGTTTTAGATGCAACTAAACTAACTTTGTCAAAGTTGTAATTTAGCATGTGGGTTGATTGATCTAACAACATACAAAACAAAGCAAACAAGGCTTAAGGGGGAATGGGGGAGCCGTTGGGATCTACCTATTACAAACCAGGCATTTCATGCCGACACAACAATAAATTAAAGATACAACTCGATCTAAATACAAAGCTATACACACGACGCAATACACGGCCATTTGGCCTAGAAAACCGTGCACAAGAGGGGTGGCCCATGGCTTACATGACTCACGGCCTTGGGTCACTCCTCGTAATGTATGCTTTCACTTAATCTTATCGAATTAGACATAAGGCTACGCACCAAAGCATGCATTAGCATAAACCGGGCCATGTTGCTTTAAATAACATGCGGTTTACTACGCTCCTACAAGCATTGGGGAACAACCGTCTAACCAAACAAGACTAAGGTTTTTTGAGGAGGCTTTGACTCAATAAAAGTAAAACAAGCTCGAAAATTACAACTCGATAAACAAATTACAAATTACAAGCAACGAAACAACGAAGAACAAAAGGTATAAAAAACGAAGCAAGAAAGACAAAGAAGACGGCCAAGCTCACGGCCTAAACCACGACCACCCTCACGGCCAAGACAAGGCCATCCTAGTTCCTAGGTTAGGTTCATTGGTTAGATCGAATGATTGCGAAACGGATTAGAAAACGAGTTAGAAAACAAGTTATAAAACAGGTTGATCGATTGAGAAGAAACGCGCGAGTGTGTATTCTACACGGCCTAAAGGGTCCAATTAGGTCACGATATCATAAGATTAATGCTTACTCGTCGAGTGTTAATAGGAAGGTGCTAATCACGCACTCCTATGCTAGCGAGAAATCAAGTGAAAAGAACGATGTATTCAATTAGGTTATAGAATTGTTAATCGATTTTTAAAGCTATGTCGATGCCACCTAACATGTCTAATTAGGTTATTAAAACGATCGAATGTCGTCTAAATACGTCATATGTTAACAATCAGAGGTTAAACTAACATACAACGGATCCTAGGGTGTGTCGAATTGGCCGAAATAACAAAGGGGTCAAAAGCGAAGAGCGAAGTTAGAAATTCGTTTTATTTATGCCCTACCTTGAACACGAGGATATGTAAATGAGACGGGGGTGTACGACCGACTGATGTAGCGGTTTCTTTTCCCATCTCAAGTCAACGCGGGTGTTCATGGTGGTACTTTAACTCATACTCGGACTAGACTAGTTTCATAGTTAATTTAAACGATAAATAAAAAGCGATAAACAAACAAAACAAACTATAAGAAAAACAAACATAAAAACGAAATAAAAAAGGAGAAAGAGGAGGATTTGATGCACCCTCAACCTACATGTATCGTTGACACCGTCTTGGGTCGTAATCGATGGTAGATTTTATCTCGAGAGGCCGTCGTCGACGAAGAAACAAAGCAAACACGCGTTTTTGGCAAATCTGGACAGCAACTTTCAAACAGCGATTTCTCCCTCGTTTCACGATGAAAATTCGATTTAAAAGATGTTTTGAAAACTAGAAAGAGAGGAGAACAGAGATCTTAAAGCAACCCCTGCTCGTTTTGAGTTATTGGGCACGAAAAACGAGCACAAACAGAATCGGACAGACAGAACAAATCACAAAACAGAGTGTATAACACTCTTTTTTCGAGGGATTTCGTGTACTCTCAAGGGCAATTTGGCTCGTAAATCTTTGTCTAATGTGTAGATGGATGTTATGTGGTTAATTAGGAACAAGAAAATCGAGTTTTGATGGAGGTTTGAGGGAGGAACGAATTGTTTTTCGAGGAGGACACACAAACAGTTTCAGTTTGTATGTCGGTTTTGTGGAGGGTTTTTGAGAGGCAATTAGGGTTTGTTTCTGAGGTTTAAAGCTTTTGAGTGATGGTAGGATGTGTGTAGAACTTCGAGGAATGAATGTATGGTGAAGGGGTGGTATTTATAGCGAGTTAAAGTAGGGCAAAAGGGGGGAGAGAGGCAGACGGGCTCGGCTGAACATAGCTGCTGTCCAGCAGCTTTTGTGGGGTTTTCTAGGGTTTTTATGGGGGGTTTTCTTGGTGGATAAGGTAAGTTAATATGGGTAGGATATTAGGGTATGGGTTAGGGTTAATGGGCACGGGTTTTGGTGGTGTTTGGAGCGGGTTTTGGACTCGGGTTTGAGCTGCAAAACAGGGGGGGCTGTTTCGTGTTTTGCGGGCTGTTGGGGGTGATTTTGGACGGGATTTGGACCATGGTTATGGGGTTCGAACTAGGGTTGGATGGGTAGTGGTCTAGGTTGGTTAGTGTACTCGAGATTCGTGCCAATTCGCAAAGAAAACGGGCTCAAAAACCGAGCTAAAATCGAGCTCAAAAACACATGTTCAAAACGAGTTCTTTTCGATTTTCAAATCGATTTTTCAAATCAATTAACACATTAAAATAAATGATTTTTCAAACCAAATATACTCATAAAATGATTTTTCAAATCAAATATTTATTTTATTTTCAATAAAATAAACTTGGGAAAATAAATTCAAAATAAAATAAAATAAATTGAATTCACCTAAAAAACCATAATTTAAATATCATTTAAATTAATAAAATGAACTCACTAAAAAAAACATTAATTTAAATATCATTTAAATTAATAAAATGAATTCACTTAAAAAAACATCAATTTAAATATCATTTAAATTAATAAAATACTTCATCGACGACGCCCATTCTACATCGTAAAACGAGCTCCAAATAATGACAATGACAACTAAAGAATACATGTGTCCTATCATCATCGGGTGTTTGTCGGGTTCTCTATAAATTCCAATATCGACGGATACGGGTATCTACAATTAGGCTAATATGATTATGTTTACCACTAACATAATTAACATAATATATTCCTAATACTCCCCATTATTTCGGTCCATTTAGTGTAAAATGGAAAATCCATTTTACACATTATTTTGTCAATTTGTCACAAGTAACATGTCATGTAAAAATGTTATGTATTTTTAACATATTAAAAATCAACGCATTAATAAAAATACATCATATACAAAATCGACTTAGTAATTCATAATTACTTGTACCAAAACGGTTTACCAATTATAAATCACAACATCTTGTATTTATAATAAATTATTCATTCAGTTTTAATTGTTTCCGTAAACAATAATTTCATCTAAGTAATAAAACAATTCGATTACTTAGACCGTATCTTATTTAATCAAATTACAATGAGACACGTAAATATTACTTCCAAAATCGTCCGTCAATTTTAAGTAATTTAATTAACCCGTATTGACATACGATCAATTAAATAATCAATTAAGAGTGTTACCCTTTAGGTATGACCTAAGGGGATAAACTGATCACCACCGTCGCACGACAGTAATGTCAAACTCTAGTCAGCCAATCATTACCGATATGTGTGGACCAGTTGACAGTAAAAATACTTCCCAATTGTATTCTTTAAAATGAGACTTTAAACATGTGATCATCATGATCGACAGTTGTGATTGCATTATTGTCGGATGACACATATTCCAACAATCTCCCACTTGTCCTCGACAAGTGTGCATCACCAATTCTCTTGTCCTATTACTATCTCCCACTCAATGCAAGGTGTCTTTCGGGTCGTACTTGAAAGTGATCATATCGAGAGTGGTTTCCTCGATCTAGAGAATAAGTGATTGACCGGAATCATCCACCATGGATACCTTCCGAGCGTGGCCACGCATTTCCAGTTCATTACTCCTCGAGTGGCCCTGAGATATTGTTATAACCCTGACAAGGGGTGGACAATTCCTATCGCACTTATTCCCTTCGACTAGCCACAGCCATCATAACCCAAAATATGCCCATTTGACCCCATTTACGAAGGTCGTAGTAACACAAATCAAAGTTAATCTGAAACTGTGCCATCTTAGGCGAACAGTCTTTAGTCAAAATAATCGACTCATTAGAATACTATAGTAGCTCTCGCCACGACCAGGCTATATAAATTTGCCAGAACTCTATAAGCGGTCATAATGCCCGATAAAGTGTTCCTAACAGTCCGCCTATGTGATCGACTAGTCATTCTCATATGACTCTATAGCACTTGAACTTGCCATCAATCGCATCACACTCTAGTCACTTCGAGACGTCACCTCATACAAGTGACTATGGGCAATTACTATGTCAATTTAGTTCACTTTAATGGGGTTCAATCTTGTCTCCACAACCCATTTGAATATGACAAAGTAATGAAAAATAAAAGACAAATGTGATTATGCATATGATCAAATAAAACAACTCCTTTTATTTCATATCAAAATCTAACCAAAAACTGGCATGCGTTTAAGTCCCATGGACGCAACATGTCCATCATGCTTAGCCTGCGATAAAGGCTTGGTGAGCGGATCGGCTATGTTGTCATCCGTCCCAACCTTACATATCGCAATTTCCTTTCTTTCAATGAAATCTCTTATTACATGATATTTTCTAAGTACATGTCTAGATCTATTACTAGACTTTGGCTCTTTAGCTTGGAAGATCGTCCCACTATTATCACAATAGAGAGTGATGGGATCATTGGCGGTAGGTACTACTCTTAGACCTTCCGTGAATTGCCTGATCCACACAGGCTTCCTTGGCAGCTTCTGATGTTGCAATGTACTCAGCCTCCGTTGTTGAATCCGCAGCCACAGCTTCCTTGAAGCTTCTCCAGCTAACGGCACCACCATTGAGCATGAAAACGAAACCAGCTTGTGATTTCATGTCATCTCTATCCGTTTGGAAACTTGAGTCCGTGTAACCATTAACACGGAGCTCGGTGTCTCCTCCAAATACTAGGATAGAATCCTTAGTCCTTCTCAAGTACTTAAGGATGTTTTTTACGGCTATCCAGTGACTCTCACCTGGTTTTCCTTGATATCTACTCGTCATGCTCAAGGCATACGAGACATCAAGACGTGTGCATATCATGGCGTACATGATTGATCCAACAGCGGAAGCATAAGGGATCAATTCCATGCGTTCAACATCATGGGGTTCGGAGGGCGATTGAGACTTGCTCAATATCGTCCCGGTTACCATAGGTACCAATCCCCTTTTGGATTTGTCCATACTGAACCGTCGAAGAATCTTATCAACATAAGACTCTTGACTTAGTGCCAATATCCTCTTGGATCTATCTTTATCGATCCGGATACCTAATATGAGTTGTGCCTCTCCTAAATCCTTCATTTGGAAGTGGTTACCTAACCACTTCTTAATTGAAGACAACATTGGAATATCATTTCCAATGAGTAGTATGTCATCGACATACAAGATTAGGAACACAACATTGCTCCCACTAAATTTCATGTATAAACATGGTTCCTCAACACTTCGAGTGAAACCATTCTCTTTTATCACATGATCGAATCGATGATTCCAACTTCTAGATGCTTGCTTGAGACCATAAATGGATCTCTCAAGCTTGCACACTTTGTTAGGATTCTTAGAATCAACAAAACCTTCGGGTTGTATCATGTACACCTCCTCTTCTAAATGCCCATTTAGAAAAGCGGTTTTGACATCCATTTGCCATATTTCATAATCATGAAATGCGGCAATCGCTAACAAAATCCGTATGGATCTTAGCATGGCTATGGGGGCGAAGGTCTCATCATAATGGAGACCTTGGACTTGGGTAAATCCTTTTGCCACTAGCCTAGCTTTGTAGACATCATCATGTCCTTCTATGCCATTCTTGACTTTGAAAATCCATTTGCATTGAAGAGGTCTTGCCCCTTTAGGCAAATTTACCAAGTTCCATACTTGGTTTTCATGCATAGAATCCATTTCGGACTTCATGGCTTCAAGCCATAAGGAGGAATTAGGACTAGAGATTGCGGCCTTGTAGGTGGCGGGCTCGTCACTTTCTAAAAGCAACACATCGAGTGTTCCATCTTCTTCTATAAGTCCCACATATCGATCGGGATGTCGAATAACTCGGCCCGTTCTTCTAAGAGGAGGAGGGACAACCGCGCTAGACGACGAAGGAACATCTTCTTGCGTCTTTACCTCGGTTTGTGTCTCTTGAACTTCATCAAGTTCAAAATTTCTCCCACTCTGTCTCTTAGAAATAAATTGACTTTCTAAGAAGACAGCCTCAGAAGACACAAACACTTTGTTATCTTGAGGTTTGTAGAAGTAGTAACCTCGAGAGGTCAAGGGGTAACCTACAAAGATACATTTTTTGGATCTTGGGGCAAGCTTGTTGTCGGTCTTTGCCTTGACGTAAGCATCACATCCCCAAATTTTCATGTAGGATAGATTAGGAACTCTTCCTTTCCACATCTCAAATGGAGTCTTTTCGGTGGCCTTAGTGGGACTATTATTCAAAGATAGAATTGCAGTTTGGATTGCAAATCCCCAAAACGAGTTCGGTAACTCGGTTTGACTCATCATGGATCGAACCATATCAAGTAGGGTTCGATTTCTCCTTTAGGCAACACCATAGAGTTGTGGTGTTCCAGGTGGAGAAAGTTGTGATATAATACCACAACCTTTCAAGTGTGAATCGAATTCAAGGCTAAGATATTCTCCACCACGATCGGATCGTAGTGCCTTAATCCTTTTGTTCAATTGGTTCTCTACTTCGTTTTGAAATTCTTTGAATTTCTCAAAAGCCTCACTTTTATGCTTCATTAAATAGATATACCCATATCTACTTAAGTCGTCGGTGAAGGTTATGAAGTAGTCATAATTTCCTCGAGCGGTGATACTCATTGGTCCACACACATCGGTATGTATGAGTCCCAATAGTTCACTTGCTCGTGTCCCTTTACCGCTAAAAGGATTACGAGTCATTTTGCCAAGAAGGCAATATTCGCATGTTCCATATGATTGAAAATCAAATGGTGTAATCACATTACTCGAAATTAATCTTTTGATGCGATTCTCGTTTATGTGACCTAATCGACAATGCCAAATGAACGATTCATTTGGGTCACTTGATTTGAGTTTCTTTGATTGAATGTTATAGATATCATTAGTCGTATTCGAGGTTTCTAAAATGTAAATGCCATTAATGGAAGAAGCTTGGCCTATAACCAAGTCGTTCCTAGAAATAGTACAACGATTGTTCTTAATGACAAAACAAAAACCGTCCATGTCTAGCATGGCGATTGAAATAATGTTTTTAGAGAGTGTAGGAACATAAAAACAATTATGTAAATACAACTCAAATCCATTAGGCAAAGCTAATACATAAGTTCCTTTGGATTCGACCGCTACTCAAGCTCCATTTCCAAGGCGTAGATCCACATCTCCTTTGCTAAGCCTCTTCACGTCTCTTAAACCCTGTAAATGATTACAAAGGTGAGAACCACAACCGGTATCCAGTACCCATGTCGTAGTGGAAGTATAATTTATATCAATAACATAAATTTCCTTAGGAATTTTACCTTTTGGAACGATGATTCCTTCCCTTATATTTCGCAAATATACGGGACAATTCCTAAGCCAATGTCCCATGCCATAGCAATAATGGCACTCATCATCAACTTGCTTGAAGTTTTTCACTTTCTTTCCCTTCTTCTTGAACTTTTTGCCCTTTGAAGCAAGAACTTGATTGCTTGAGCTCCCACTAGTTTTGGCATCTTTATCTTCCAGAGACAAAGATCCTATAGATTTTATGAGGCGGTCTTCCTGAGACGGACTCACAAGAGATCTTGTAGGAGGTTTAGAAGAAGTGATGACGTTTAGGTTTCCATCCGAACCAATCCCAAAATGAAGTTCTCTAGTAGTGTCGAAATCATTTTTAAAGCAAACGTCGTCAAAAACATTTTGGCAAGACTCAATAGTTATCGGTGCGGTAGCGTTTGATGGATTCATTGTAATGAACTACAAGTATGGAGGAAAAGGAAATATTAACATTTGTCTTTTTAATATCATACTTGTAAATTAATTAACAAGATATGAGCATTTATATAGTGACCTCTACCCAACTATTATAAATGATTCCGAGATCCAAATTCATATTAACTTGGGCACGGAGTAGCCGATGAAACCCTTATCAATATAACTCGGTGGACTAACTCTTTAATCGATTATACTTTTAGAACTCTCGGTCGATAAAATTACTCTAATATTTATCTATAGCCCAAAACACATCCGACAAGGGCACGGGGTAGCCGATGAAACCCTTATCAAAAACTTTTGTTGAGTTCAATCCAAATTTCGAATAAATGTGTCCATGATCCAAACCCATATTAACTTGGGCACGGGGTAGCCGATGAAACCCTCATCAACATGAATTCGGTGGATAGACATTTATCACCCACTTCCCCTACGTAACAAGGTTTGTACCCCGGGGTGGCCGAGTGCACTCCCTCGCGAAATAGGTTTTCATGGTTTCTACTATTTGGTAAGGCTATGTCTCAATTGTTTATTTTAGCGAGAGGTCATGTCAATTTATTATCTATCACGTTTTAAGTGAACTAAAGCGGTGAACTACGATAATTGTAATTGACACGGTCGATAAACTCGATTAAAAGATAATGCATGTTTTGATTATGGCGATTTACCGATGCATGCAACATATAAATAAAATGCAAAGCATAAATTAAATCCTAGTATGGCCTTCCTAAAATAGAAAATCTAATTAACTATTACATATTCGGAAACCAACTCCATTGGTCCCTTGAACTTCGGTTTTGGCACGCATCTCGAGGTAACACCGTCTTTATGTATCGTCTTCCTTGATTGACACCGTCTTCAAGGAACTCCGAAATAAATAAATTACATAACAAATTACATAATTTCCTATTATACATTTGTAACTAAAATAAAATAAATCTATTAAATTACAAAACGGTGATACGAGATCACAATAAATTACAACCGAATCGATATTCCCATACATTTCGGGTAATACCAATTAAAAAAACTAAGGCCATACTAAGTAAAAATACATAATTCAAAAATTACATAAAATAAAATTATGACAATCATAAATAAAATGCAGCATTATAATATGTATGAACATTCCCAATTTTATGCTAAATCGCCTTTAAGGAGCCAATATTGTATATTAAACGATTTTTACGGATTTGCGTGATTCAACCTTTTAAAATCACAATAAATTACATAAAATCACATTTATTCACAAGTTAATTACCCTAACCAACTTTAGGACTCAAAATTAGTCTCCACTAACTTATGACAATAATTAACTTATATTTCTTAAAATTGTTCATTAAAGGACTCAAAATTACAATAAAATGCCATAAACTCCAAATAAATCACAAAAATTTCAAATAAATTTGAAATTTGAAATTTAAACTCATGAACATTCTGGAAAAAAATACCATGACACTCATAATGTCCAAAAACTTAGGTTAAAAATTTCGAAATTTATAGGGAAAAACAATGTTGCGGTTTATCGGATTTGTCAAATATAATCATAAAAACATGAGGAAAAATTATATTTATCAAGTTTTCAATTTTAGATCTGAAATAGGTAATAAAATGCAACATGTGACGTTTTTCCTTAGTCATGAAGTATGTTTTAGCAATTATTCACTAATTAAGTCACTATTTATGCTATTTTTCATCAAAAATTCATAAATCATGCATAAAGACTTCATAATAGCCTATTATTTTACACACATCTTTTAAATTTGTATGTGACAACATACTAAATTTATATGACCAGATTCGAAATATTTCTCATATTAACCTATTTTTCATTTAAATTCGATTTTTATCATGAAAAATCCATATTTCAAGCATAGAAACTCCAAAAATTCTGAAAATTTACAGGTCATCTAAAAATAGTATATGTGAAAACATATCCAAAAACCACTGAAAAGTTCGAAGTTTAGCTATTTTTAGTCCAAAAATGACATTTTAATCATAAAATCACATTTTTAATGCCATTACTATATAAGATGAACAAGAAAAATCCATAAATTAACCAAAATATCCTAAATAAATTTTAGGATCAGAAACTTCAACATGCACAAATTATTTCGTGATATATCATAATAACACAAATTTATAAGTTTTATATGTTAATCGTATAACTCGGAAAAGCTATAACCGATTTGCATGCAAATAACCAAAGGCTCATGATACCGCTTGTTAGAAAACTTAATTTCAATACTTGACATATTCATATATGTGATGATTTAATTTAGTCATAAAATTAAACATTGATCTTATGCATGCAAACAATAATAAAAATAAGGAAGAAATCATCAACCCTTACATTGATATTTCGGATTATTGGGCACAAGTAAGATCTCCTTCTTACTTGTTCTTGAGCACTCCTAAAATGGAAGAACAAGGATTAAAGTGTAGAATCGCTCCCAAGGATTAATACCCAAGGTAATCTCTTAATAAAATTAATATTATTATTACTAGAACAATATTAATTTAGAATAAAATTGACCCAAAATCTTTATATTTGTTCTCTTATTTCGGTTAAGAGAGGGAGAAGAAGGAAGAGGATTTATTCTCTCTAAAACTCTTATTTTAGATGTATGAATGAATAATAATTCACAAGTTTTGCATGTAGTGAATTAGATAGAAAAATGAGCAAAAGACCCTTGGCCTTTTGTCAAGGAAAACCGGGTAGGAGGGGGAGGGAATGGCCAATGCATGCACAAGGTTGTCTTCACAAGATCAAGTAGGTATGCATAGCTAGTATTAGGCTAATATGATTATGTTTACCACTAACATAATTAACATAATATATTCCTAATACTCCCCATTATTTCGGTCCATTTAGTGTAAAATGAAAAATCCATTTTACACATTATTTTGTCAATTTGTTACATGTAACATGTCATGTAAAAATGTTATGTATTTTTAACATATTAAAAATCAACGCATTAATAAATATACGTCATATACAAAATCGACTTAGTAGTTCATAATTACTTGTACCAAAATAATTTACCAATTATAAATTTCAACATCTTGTATTTATAATAATTTATTCATTCAGTTCAATTGTTTCCGTAAACAATAATTTCATCTAAGCAATAAAACAATTCGATTACTTAGACCGTATCTTATTTAATCAAATTACAATGAGACACGTAAATATTACTTCCAAAATCGTCCGTCAATTTTAAGTAATTTAATTAACCCGTATTGACATACGATCAATTAAATAATCAATTAAGAGTGTTACCCTTTAGGTATGACCTAAGGGGATCAACTGATCACCACCGTCGCACGACAGTAATGTCAAACTCTAGTCAGCCAATCATTACCGATATGTGTGGACCAGTTGACAGTAAAAATACTTCCCAATTGTATTCTTTAAAATGAGACTTTAAACATGTGATCATCATGATCGACAGTTGTGATTGCATTATTGTCGGAGGACACATATTCCAACAGATCCTCCTCAAATAACTCGTTCTCGTAATAACTGGACAGAGTACTCAGCTCTTCCTCTGTCGGCAATACTCAAGATGATCGTCTCAACTCACGCAAAGTCTTCTCGATCTCAGGATCTAACGGTAGTAATTCACCACCCTGTGACCTGCGCATAAGAGGAAACTACAAGTAGAATGATACGTGCATTTTATATAGTCTTTTTAGGCCTTTTTATGCACGTATTTCTATGCTATTATCGTAGTTTATGCTACGAAATGCCCCAAATATGCTACTTTGGTTTGTTTTGTCTTATTTGCAGGAATGAATCAGAAAGTAGTGAAATCGAGCCTTTTACCGTCCGTTTAGTATGCATTTGGAAGAAGAGTGAATTTGGAGCTTGCAAACTACTATTTTGAGATGCGCAAAGAAGAAAGATAGCTAGGCGAGCAAAGGAAGAACTTCAAATTGCTAGTACCTACTTTGGAGAGCCATATCTCGAGTTCTACAACATATATTCAGGGGATTCTAATTGGAGATGAAAGAATGTCCTCTTAGCTTTCCAACTCCACCGGAATCGCCCTTTTTGCCCAAGTAACGAAGAAATGGCAGCCGTTTTAAGTTTAGTGCGCAAAGCAGGAAATTGTGCGCTGAAGAGTACTCGATCGAGTACAATTATGCTCGATCGAGTCCTTTTTCTACTCGATCGAGTAGATTCTCTTATGGGCTTGGTTCCGTGACGCATTAGGTCTAATTACGCATAGGTTTTATTATAAATAAGGAGATTAGTCTTGCTAATCAGATATCTTATCATACCCACACGCTATCAGACGATGTTTTACTACTGTTTTCTGTTCTGCCTCTTATTTTCCGGATCTATTTCAGTAACCTTTCTCTCCCTTTTCCTCTTTAATTTAATGTTTGTTCCTCTTTCTCTCTTTATTTATGTTCTTTATTTAATTATGTCTAGCTAAATACCTCTGCTAAGATTAGGGAAGTTAATGAATGGATGTTAATTGCTGATTAGGTTATTAGATTCGTCGTTGTTGTTTAGTCTTTGTTGTTAATCGCTGCCCTTAACTGTATCTTGCTAGTTGATTAGAAGCAATTAGCCTTTTAATATTGGTAAACCTTGACCTGGACCGAAAGGTTGGAATAGGCGAGACCCGCAGTGAACAATAAGATGCTTTAGTGAGGGCGAAAGTTAAGCTAATAGTATTTTAGGGCGAATTAAGACCGAAAGGAGATATTCATTGCCCCTTAGACCGACACACCGACTGATCTGTGACCTTACTTGCAATTAACTGACGTTCATTGATGACCCGAAATCCTAGTTTCCCTTTTCTCTGTTAATTTCCCTTAATTCTTTCTCTCTTGCCTTAATCTCGTAGTTCAGTCAAAACATTTTAAACCCCCATTACTCATAGACTAAAATTAGACAGATAAATCTCATTTTGCCTCCCTGTGGAGATCGACCCTACTTACCGCTAGCTTCTGTTAGTTGTACTTAGGTTTATTTTTGATACTGCGACGACCGGTATCAAATTTTGGCGTCGTTGTCGGGGAGGCAGCGTAGTTTTATCTGTTTTTATTTAGTCTATTTCTTGTCTCAAGGAACCTCGGTTCCTTGAGACCGTTCTCATGTCTTTCGTTCTTGACTTTCCGCAGAGAGAGAACGAAAACTTTGGTGCTTATATAGACAGGTTAGAGGAGTTTCTCGAACCAAGACGAGGAAGGTTTTCGGGAGAACAAATATGCCAGTCTATCATCCGGGGAATTAATGCCCCTACGCGAGCATACCTCGAGGCTAATGGTAAGTGGGATTTCGAAGGAATCCCCGTAAAAGAGGTATTAGAATTTTTTGATTGGTTTGCTGCTGAAACTGTTAAACCCAATTTCTCTCTTCATGTTGACTCAGACGAGGGGATGGGTGAGACTTTAGAGACCAATCTAGAGGATGCCATAATTTTTTACGGAGACATAGAGGAGACTTCTAGCATGGTTGACAATCCCTTCTATAGGGAAAATCTAGAACCCCTTTATGATTCTTTCACGACAAAGAGGACGACGGGAGGGTCTCTTTGAGAACTTCCCTACTAACGAGTCTAGCGCTAGGGGGAGTGAGGAGGTAGATTTAGACAGTCTTGAGGTCATATGGGATAATTATGACAATGTAGATGAGCCTATTATAGAGGACCCGATTGACCCAATTGACTTTACATCCCCATGCATCTGGGATGATTATCCACCTTCTCTTTTAGCCGGCCAGATTCCTCCACCTCACAGTTTTTACCCGTCTGCGCATTTAAATTCTACTCGCGTTATTTTTGAGTCAAATGCTACAGAGCTCCTTTATTTACCACCTGCGGTTATTTTGAGCTTCTATATTCCGCCCTTAGCTGGAGGGAGGAATAATTTTGTGGATGTTTTTAAGAGCTGTCATAGGAAATTTGTTCGACTTAAATGCTATTTCATTTTAATTTCCTATGCTATTGCTATTTTATGGTGCTACTTACATTTCTGTGTAGCACATGCGCAGCTGTTTGATCGTTTGCTGCGCGCTTTGAGTTGTTTTGACCAGGTTAATTAGAGCAGCTGGATGAAAAAGAAGGTCGGGCTGGGACCTGTCTGAAACTAGCGCTACCCGGGAGGCAACCCGGAGATTTACTTTTAGTTGTTTTTCAAACATTGCATTTTATTTCAGTTGTGTGTAATAAATGGTCTTCGTACCATAGACTATATCAGTATGCTTGCTCTATTAGTTTTGCGGGCTGTTTTTATTGCGTCTTTTGCAGGAATATACTAAGGATCACTCGATCGAGTACTTTTTCTACTCAATCGAGTACCTGCAAAAAAAAAAAAAAAAAAAAAAAGAACTCGATCGACCACTATTCCTCTCGATTGAGCTGTTTTGGACGCCCATTGCTTGGATTACCTTCTTGTGACGATGTTTCGGAGCTATTAGTGACCTCCCACGTTGCTGGCTGGTTTGGGGAGGTCCCTTATTCGCGCAATCTTGTGAGCTTTCCGTATTTACTCTCTTTCTCTTTTAGTTTGCATTTCCTTTCCATGTTTTGGTACAATGAGGGCATTGTACGGTTTGGTTTGGGGAGGTTATGCATCCATATCTGTGTCTGCATCTTGTTTTTATCGCATTTCTATCACGTTTAATTTCAGTATGCATTGTTGTTTATTTTCATAAAAATCAAAAATCTCATAAAAATTGAAAAATTTCAAAAATTCAAAAAATATTCACGTTTATTTTTGCATATAGGTTGAGTCGGAACGGTAGATTTCCGTGATGAAAATGCACTTTAACTTGTCTTTCTACTTGAGCCTTGCACTTTATTGACAGTTATTAGCTGAGTCTTGCGCACATCTACGAGTTTTTGTTCAAATATAGCTGACCGTATAGACTTGACCTATAAATTAGCAACCTACTCTACAATTTCTGAGTTTTAGAGCCTTATAACTGGTGACATTCATGACCAGTTCATTAGGAATTGAGAGTAGTACTCCTTGCATAGCATGTTTATCATTTTTGCACTTTTATAACATTCGATTTCTTATCAAATGCATACATTCGGGTTTGTGGTCGGTGTCACATGCAGGGAGGTGCTTATGAATTTTCCCCTTTTCTTATATTTTTCACCCATATAGCTCCACTTAAGCCAAATCTTGCCTTTTTGACCCATTAGCTACATCCAAAACTCAGCCTGCCTAGTCAAGCTAGTTTAGTTTGTCTTTTGTGGTATATTTTTCCGTCTGCAGATTGGCCGTGTGTATTTTGATTGGAGTTGGTGTATACAAGGAGGGAGAAAAGAAAAGAAAAAAAAAAGAGAGTTGAAATTGAAAAATAAAAGAGAAGTGAAAAATGTGAAAAGAAAAAAAAAAGAAGAAAAGAAAAAAAAAATGAAAAATTGAAAAAAAAAAAGAAGAAAAAAATTGAAATCATACGTGAAACCAGGGGAAGAAAAAGTTTGGAAATTTTGTTGCCTGGTTGTTTTTTCGAGACCGTATATGCTTTACCCTTATCCTGTGACGGTCTCACTCCTCCGTCTTATTCCATATCATTTTGAGGAGATGGTGTATTGGGCAGTGAGTTGTGTGCCAATGAAGGGCACTTGTGTTTATTTTTCAGTCAGTTGAGATTCAGACGGTCTTATATGGTCTTGTTTAGGAACTAGCTTGACGCTTTTACCTCCACGTTACCATAACTTGTTTTGCCTTTTCTCACCTGAACCTCACTATTCCCATATTATTTGTAAGCCCTCGGCTGTGACGGACATTATTGGTTGGAGTGTGTGCATTAGTACTTGAATTGTCTTTCATCTTTGTTGCATGCATGCTATGTAGGTCGCAGTTAGGTGTGTAATACTCCGTATTTATATGTCTTGGGGGTACTCTATCGAGTAGCCCTTACTCTGTCGAGTAAGGGCAAGTTGCGAAGATAAATAGTTTCTGACCTGTTGGGCACTCGATCGAGTAGTCAGGGGCACTCGATCGAGTACCTTAGGTACTCGATCGAGTACCTTGGGTACTCGATCGAGTGTCCGGTTTTACGGGGGAGTTTTCTCGGGTTTTGTTAATTACGCGATTAAGGTATTTAAACCAATTCGTCTTTGTTCTAAATCACTTTTTACAAAACCTAAAACCTGTTTAAGAGAGAAAGCAACTTGTCTTCTTCCTAATCGCGTTCTTGACAATTCCCGGAGTTCAGACGGTCGGTTTGCATCATAGTTTGTGTCGTTGGATTCCTTGCGTCGAGGGTAAGCTTTTAATGTAATTTATATAATGTTTTGTTAAGATTAGTGAAACCCTAATTTAGGAATTGGGGGTTTTTATGAATAGTAATTGAATAGTAGTATCTATGTGTTGTATGGTAGGAGGAGAGTTCATAGAAGAGGCGTTTGAGACAAACAGTAGAAACCGTCTGCGTGTTGTGCTTTCCAGGTAGGATTTCCTACTCAGTATTAGTCCCATAATGGGTTATTGGTGATGTGCTGTAGTTATTTGTTTGATATGATGATTGTGATTGTGATTGTGATTGTGGTTGTGTTTGTTGATGGTTCTCGAGATGCGTTCTCGGCTGAGTGGGGTCACTTGCGGGAGTGATCTCACGCCCTAGTTTCGCCCTTCGTGGAACCCGCCACGGAAGGGGATGTGCACATTAATGGACAGGGTTATCGCTCGTACGAAGAGCGGGGCTTAGGTGGGAACAGGCGGTCCCCCATCGCGCGTGGGGTCCAAAGTGGACGGTCGATGATTGAGACGGTTGGTTGGATGTGTGTGTGTGTGTGTGGCAGTTCAGCTGTCTGTTTGTCTTATTGATGTTATCTATATCGATTGTGTGATTAGTACTGACCCCGGTGTTGTTTTGTAAACCTGCGGTGATCCATTCGGGGATGGTGAGCAGATATTGAGCAGGTATAGAGATGAGTACTGGGATAGCTGGGATGGCCACGACGTGACGATAGAGTCTTCCGCTGTAGTTTAGTATTTATTTACATTTCAGTTGAGAACAGATAGTTTGAATAATGTATCGTACCTTTCAGTTTGGTTTCGAGGATTGTACTTATTCATTAAACTACTTATAATAAATGTTGTTTCTGTTTTGTCTATTTGATTATCATGCCTCGGGCAACCGAGATGGTGATGTCTTCATACCTGAGTGGTCCTGGTAAGGCACTCGGAGTATGGGGGTGTTACAAATGGTATCAGAGCGACGATCCTGAAACCTGTAACCAATGAACTTAATGAACATAGGGAGTCAATTAAAAAGAACCCGGGGTAAAAGTTGTAGGAGCTAGTGCAAAGGCTTGGGAGACGTCCTAAAGTCGCAAGGGGTCGCCCTACAACTTTGAACCGGTCACATGGGAAAGTGTTTGTCGAGTCGTATGTGTGTTTGGTTAACTGGTTTATGAATGTGATGGAATGTGTTAATTGTTGGATGTTGAAGTAGAAAGTTGAGCATGTGAAAGAAAATGGTGATATGAGGAAACTTGTTGATGAGATATATAGAACTGTGGTTGGAATGAGAAACATGATGGATGATTCATAATGTGACATAATAATAACATGCGAATAGAAATGTTGTGTTGTATACGTATATTTTGTCTGCATAGAGTTGTATGATAAGTTTATGTACTTGTCCACAATTGTTCATGGGTATATGTTGTAAGAAGAGTGTAGCTGTAATTGATGAATTAGTTGGAAGAGATTAAGTAAGTAATTGCATAAGAATATGAAATTCATGGGTGGAGCATGTTTATGTGGGTAAATCGTGATTGACAAGTTAAATAACCTATGTGCATGATGAATGTTGTTGCTTGATTTTTGAAAATAGTAACATATGATTACGAATACTGGTTTTATGAGTTTTGGACTGGTTTTGTTCGCTTGGTTGTTGTTTAAGTCGTTTGGGAAGTAAAAATCAATAGTTGTGTTTTTCGTTTATAAAGAGGTTGTCTTTAAACTGTTATAACTTGAGATGCATAAATGATTTTGATGTGATTCCAATTGGAGATGATAGCTTGTCCTTTTACGATTCTAACGATAGGTCACACGCCCAAATTGACCAAGTAATGAGTGAGTTATGACTGTTTTACGAAAACTGGACAGTGCTGAGAATTAGGGTACTCGATCGAGTATCCTTGGTACTCGATCGAGTAAGGGGGCACTCGATCGAGTACCTCAGTTACTCGATCGAGTAGCCCTGGTGATTTGTTTTACGTGCTTCTGATCTTGACCTACTCGATCAAGTAAGTCCCTTACTCGATCGAGTGGCACAGACTCGATCTAGTGACCCTGTTTTGGGTCATATGCTTATCTTTTGACTTCGTTGCATATTATGTTTAATTCAAAGTGGTTATTTTGCTTCTTTATGCATTGTTTTACATGTATGTTGGTCTTGATACGTAAGTTACCCCATCCTATGGGGTGGTGAGTGGCACCTTTTGGTGAGCATGAGTTTGGTGGGAGGAGATGAGCTACATGTGGTTGTGATAGATAGTGGAAAAAGAAAAGAAAGATCGTTATGGCTTAATTGAGACATAGAGCATATTTTGTGAGATGAGATGAGCGATATGTTTGTATGTTGAGTAATGTAAAAGTAAATGAATGTGGGCAAGGGATGATGTGAGTTTATGGAACGTGAGAATGAAAAGATTGAAATGAGGGACGCAAATGATGGCAGCTTGAGATGTGTAAAGAATTATGGGGGGAGATGGTTAGGAGTCGTGTAGGTTATGGATATAGGTAGTGAAAGTTCGTTTTAAAGGGGGTTGAGAAGAGTGGTAAACAGTGAACTTTATGGAGACATGTCGCGAGGTAGATTTGCACACAGTGAGTGAGTTTGGGAGATTTGGTTTATTAAGAGAGACGAAACTACTGTGTGATTTCCTTGGGTAATTAACGGTATTAAATGAATTCTGATTTCTAGAGATGTAAAAAGGGAGATGCAATTGTTTGAACATTAAACGTTGATTCTATGGATAGATTAGTGGCAAGTGTGAGTGATAGCATAATAAGAGAAGATCCATGGTAAGAAAGAGTGAGATGATGTCGGTAGAAAATAATGGAATTTGAGTTTTGGGAGCAACGAAGGGGTAACTGGATTTCTAAAGAGTTAGCTAGAAGGAATAAAGAGTCGAACTATTAATTGGTATTATTGAGTGTAAAGAGAAAAGAAGGATAAAAGTAAGCTGAGGAAAATATTCACCGGAGTCATGTGATATAAAGGTAAGGAATCATTGAAATGTGTGATAGCATCACGAGGATGTTAGTTAATGGTTATAGAGGAGTTTTGGGACAACATGATTAGTAATGAGTTTCGAGGAATTAAGGAAAGTAAGAAGTTGGTAGAATATTTGCACGATACGAGATTTTTGGCGGAGAGTTAGATGATGATACAATTAAGGATAGTATTGGGAAGAATATTGAGGTAATTTTGTTGATGGATTCGACGTTTGTTATTTGGGATGTCAACCAAAGATAGGAGAAAAACCGTGTTATTTAGATATGAGTGTAAGAGGTTTGATATACGAGCAGTGGTGGTATTGTGGTGTTGGCACTAGTGGTTAAGAGTGATGGTATATTAGAAAGGTGGCAATTCTAAAGAGGTTGATTTGGTAGGGACCTGATTGTTGTGTATGATTGTGAGAGGGTATAAGATGTGGTTAGATGAGGCGGATGCTAATAGTTGAATAGTAAAGGTATGGTTATATTTGGCAGGAAGTGATGGTTGTGCGAATGGGGGAATATGTTATGAGGGGCATATGAGTTAAACTCGGGCGACATGTAACCTTTATCGAGTGGTAACTTACGTGATCAGGATTGATTGGTTGGATGTGATTATGGGTCTATGTTATATGTGTAAATGTTTGTGTGAGGTTCTGACCTCACAAGAAGTGGTATGGTGTGATAATTATAAAGTTGTTTTATGAATGTTCTGTAATATATATGTTGGACACGGTAATTTAATTGAATGATATCCAAAAAGGTAATAATTTGATTGATTTGACATGGCTAGTTGTAATTTTATGAGTATTAATACCACATGTGTATTCCGTGAAATGGTAGAGATGATGTTCATGAGATGCTTATCTGTTTATCCATATAATGTATTGCGTGGTGATTTAATAAAGTGGATTTGAGTAAGTTTTTCTTGTCTGAGAAGTTATGCTCAGTCAGTGTTTATGGGAATCGTATGCAGTTGTGATGTCTATCGATGTGGTTGTGGTGCCTCGGGTGGTGATCCGGGCACGATATTTAGTGTTGTGATGCGGGTAATTTCGCACTACGGTGTGGCTGTTGGTGGCGGTGTTATGATGCCGTCACCGGTTGTGGTGGATTAGGCAGAATGATTATGATTCGAGTTTCGAAAGTACATACCAGTTATACATAGGTTGTTGTTCTTTTGATGTTGCTCCTGCGAGTTTCGGTTTACGCATGTAGACAGTTGTCTTGCTTATTGATGTTCTCTTTACCAGGTTAAGTTAAGAATGAGGTAAAGTATGATGTGGAATAGAGTTGTATATGTCTTCGTTGTTGTCATGGTATAGTGATATCCTGTTAATGGAACACGGTTGTGAGAGGTCGTTACAATAATTATGATCTTGTTCTAGTTAAGGTTTCAGTAGACATGGTAGTGGCAAGTGAGTCGTAGAACATGTGTGGTAATGACCCGAAAGATGCAGGTGGTTCATAATATTTTGTTGAGACAGTGAGTGTAGGGTATTGGGAATTAGTGTCATGTTAAGTTGTGTATGAGTTTTGCGGTAATGGAAGAAAGAACTTGATGATCTAGTGTGCGTGTACATAACGAGTGTAGATCGTGAGTTATGCTTTTGATGATGGGAGTTTCATATAGTTTATATAGAGAGGTATGTCATGTTGCGGTAATGTGGAGAGTTGAAGTTTTGGGTTAAGATAAAGATTTTGAGGTATAGGTTAGGCGGTATGCCAAATGAGTTGAGTTATGAGAAATGTTTAAGTAAGAAAGCCTTGGATATATGCATGGTAAGTGTTTGATTTATAAACGGTTATCTTACACATGTGGTGGTAAAGAGAGTAATGAGATGTATCTAGTATTTAGTATTAGTGAGTTACGAGGACGTAACATTTATCTTAAGAGGAGTAGGATGTGATAAAAGAGATTTTGATGGGTGTGTATATGGTAGTATATTTGAAAGTAGAGTGTTGGTGTAGCATAAGATATGGATTTGTATATGTTGTGGTTGATAGTGTTAAAAGGTCACGGACGTGCTTGTAGTAGTTTGATGTTAGGAGTGCGAGAATACTTCGATAGTGTTGACAGTTGGATGATGAGATTATGAGTGTGAGTAAACTTCGAGGACGAAGTTCCTTTTAAGGGTGGTAGAATGTAACATTCCGTTTGATGTCTATGAGTGTCTTGATTTTGGATTTGATAGTGGATGATATTATGGAGCTAGCAGCGTTAGAGGTTGGTAGTTGGTTATGTATGGAGTTGGTGTCGTGAGAGATATATATATGTGGAGTTGATACGATATCGTGAGCCATGTTGTGGAGGTAGGAATAGTTAGTGGAGTTGGTGTTACGAGTTCATGTTTGGGTTGGAGTTTTGTTTCGAGTTCTTAGTTACGTTGTTGTGTCTTGATCGAGTTAGCATGTTTGTTTTTATGTATGGGTTGAACTTCGGGGACGAAGTTCTTTTTAAGGAGGGAAGACTGTAATACTCCGTATTTATATGTCTTGGGGGTACTCTATCGAGTAGCCCTTACTCTGTCGAGTAAGGGCAAGTTGCGAAGATAAATAGTTTCGACTGTTGGGCACTCGATCGAGTAGGGGCACTCGATCGAGTAGGGTACTGATCGAGTACCTTGGGTACTCGATCGAGTGTCCGGTTTTACGGGGGAGTTTTCTCGGGTTTTGTTAATTACGCGATTAAGGTATTTAAACCAATTCGTCTTTGTTCTAAATCACTTTTTACAAAACCTAAAACCTGTTTAAGAGAGAAAGCAACTTGTCTTCTTCCTAATCGCGTTCTTGACAATTCCGGAGTTCGGACGGTCGGTTTGCATCATAGTTTGTGTCGTTGGATTCCTTGCGTCGAGGGTAAGCTTTTAATGTAATTTATATAATGTTTTGTTAAGATTAGTGAAACCCTAATTTAGGAATTGGGGGTTTTTATGAATAGTAATTGAATAGTAGTATCTATGTGTTGTATGGTAGGAGGAGAGTTCATAGAAGAGGCGTTTTGAGACAAATTGTAGAAACCGTCTCACGTGTTGTGCTTTCCGGTAGGATTTCTACTCGGTATTAGTCCCATAATGGGTTATTGGTGATGTCTTTGTAGTTATTTGTTTGATATGATGATTGTGATTGTGATTGTGATTGTGGTTGTGTTTGTTGATGGTTCTCGAGATGCGTTCTCGGCTGAGTGGGGTCACTTGCGGGAGTGATCTCACGCCCTAGTTTCGCCCTTCGTGGAACCCGCCACGGAAGGGGATGTGCACATTAATGGACAGGGTTATCGCTCGTACGAAGAGCGGGGCTTAGGTGGGAACGGCTGCGGTCCCCATCGCGTGGTGGTCCAAAGGTGGACGATCGGTGATTGAGACGGTTGGTTGGATGTGTGTGTGTGTGTGTGGCAGTTCAGCTGTCTGTTTGTCTTATTGATGTTATCTATATCGATTGTGTGATTAGTACTGACCCCGGTGTTGTTTTGTAAACTGCGGTGATCCATTCGGGGATGGTGAGCGAGATATTGAGCGGTATAGAGATGAGTACTGGGATAGCTGGGATGGCCACGACGTGACGATAGAGTCTTCCGCTTTGTAGTTTAGTATTTATTTACATTTCGATTGAGAACAGATAGTTTGAATAATGTATCGTACCTTTCAGTTTGGTTTCGAGGATTGTACTTATTCATTAAACTACTTATAATAAATGTTGTTTCTGTTTTGTCTATTTGATTATCATGCCTCGGGCAACCGAGATGGTGATGTCTTCATACCTGAGTGGTCCTGGTAAGGCACTCGGGGTATGGGGGTGTTACAAGGTGAGTGACTGTCTTTCCTTCTCTCTTTTACATATAACATTCACCCTTTGCTTCATGAGAGAAGAGTGACCACGGGAGAGTCCGATTTTGTTGGTCTTGCAAGGTCGATAGGTTGGCTATATTTACGAAATGACTTATAACTCGTTTGCGTATTGATCGCTTAGCTATAACTGTTAGTTTTTGTTGCATTAAACTGGTTCAAGTAGACAAGTTAAGCTAGCTCTGAGTTATCATTTCCGTTCCATTAGTTGCATTTTAGTTTACTCGAGGACGAGTAAAGGTTTGGTTTGGAGAGATTTGATACGTGCATTTTATATAGTCTTTTTAGGCCTTTTTATGCACGTATTTCTATGCTATTATCGTAGTTTATGCTACGAAATGCCCCGAATATGCTACTTTGGTTTGTTTTGTCTTATTTGCAGGAATGAATCAGAAAGTAGTGAAATCGAGCCTTTTACCGTCCGTTTAGCATGCATTTAGAGGAAGAGTGAATTTGGAGCTTGCAAACTACTATTTTGAGATGCGCAAAGAAGAAAGATAGCTAGGCGAGGAAAGGAAGAACTTCAAATTGCTAGTACCTACTTTGGAGAGCCATATATCGAGTTCTACAACAGATATTCAGAGGATTCTAATTGGAGATGAAATAATGTCCTCTTAGCTTTCCAACGCCACCGGAATCGCCCTGTTTGCCCAAGTAACGAAGAAATGGCAGCCGTTTGAAGTTCAGTGCGCAAAGTAGGAAATTGTGCGCTGAAGAGTACTCGATCGAGTACAATTATGCTCGATCGAGCCCTTTTTCTACTCGATCGAGTAGATTCTCTTATGGGCTTGGTTCCGTGACGCATTAGGTCTAATTACGCATAGGTTTTATTATAAATAAGGAGATTAGTCTTGCTAATCAGATATCTTATCATACCCACACACTATCAGACGATGTTTTACTACTGTTTTCTGTTCTGCCTCTTATTTTCCGGATCTATTTCAGTAACCTTTCTCTCCCTTTTCCTCTTTAATTTAATGTTTGTTCCTCTTTCTCTCTTTATTTATGTTCTTTATTTAATTATGTCTAGCTAAATACCTCTGCTAGGATTAGGGAAGTTAATGAATGGATGTTAATTGCTGATTAGGTTATTAGATTCGTCGTTGTTGTTTAGTCTTTGTTGTTAATCGCTGCCCTTAACTGTATCTTGCTAGTTGATTAGAAGCAATTAGCCTTTTAATATTGGTAAACCTTGACCTGGACCGAAAGGTTGGAATAGGCGAGACCCGCAGTGAACAATAAGATGCTTTAGTGAGGGCGAAAGTTAAGCTAATAGTATTTTAGGGCGAATTGAGACCGAAAGGAGATATTCATTGCCCCTTAGACCGACACACCGACTGATCTGTGACCTTACTTGCAATTAACTGACGTTCATTGATGACCCGAAATCCTAGTTTCCCTTTTCTCTGTTAATTTCCCTTAATTCTTTCTCTCTTGCCTTAATCTCGTTGTTCAGTCAAAACATTTTAAACCCCCGTTACTCATAGACTAAAATTAGACAGATAAATCTCATTTTGCCTCCCTGTGGAGATCAACCCTACTTACCGCTAGCTTCTGTTAGTTGTACTTAGGTTTATTTTTGATACTGCGACGACCGGTATCATAGAATATGAGGACTGTTTAAGGAACAGATGTCCCTTAAACTAAGAAAAAGACTAAAATAAAAACAACTAAAAATTAAACAATTGCCTCCCCGGCAACGGCGCCAAAATTTGATATCGTCGTAGAGTATCAAAAATAAAATTTATAATCCAAACTACTACTATAGATAGTGGCAGTCATGGTCGAACCACAAGGAGGCAAGCAATTTAAAGTTGTCTAATTTAAGTCTAAAGTAACAGTTTTTTTTGTTGCGCGGGGGGGGGGGGTTGATTTGAATGATTCTATAACTAAGTCAATAAAATTAAAATTAAACTAAAGCAAGTAAATGAGCAATTAAAGAAAATAGATGAAATCAAATATTAAAAGGATGCGAAGATGGTCGGTTCACTGTAGTTTCGACGGCAGTATCCTAGATAAGTCTGAAATAATCACGTAAGACGGGAAAATAAGAAGTCTTCTCGGTCCATTCTTAACAGGTAGCATCTTTCGATCTAGCTACGGGTCCCTAAGTATCACTAGTACTGACTCTCGCCCTGAAAAGTTTCTTAAAAGCCTAAATTTTACCTATCTTTCGATCTCAGTATAATTTAGTCGTTTCAATTGGTAGTCTGATTCCCTCCCCCATCTTTCGATCTAATGGGTCGGTCAATTACTAAGTATTCAACTAGTCGCGTGCACTAGATTTGTCAAATTAAGCAATTTAATCAATTAAAACGGAGTTAATCTTACGTGAAGCGGTCGATCGACCATCTAAGCCGGTCGATCGACCAACGGACTCAGTCGATCGACTATTGACATCAGTCGATCGACCAAGATCCGAATCAGGTCTACGAAATCTACGCCGCCTACACTACAGGTCCCCTACATCTTAGCACGAAGGGTTTAGCTACTCATGCTAGAATTTATAACAACAACGAAATTAACAATTAACGAAATTGGATGCATGATTAAATAAACTAAGCAAATAAGATACATAAACGAAATAAGGCTTTGGGAAACTACCCTATGCAATCCTAATCTATGAATGGATAAAAGCAAACTGAAATCAAGGAATCAGAATTACCGAATGAAAGCAGGAAGAAGAATCTGAAAGCACAAACTTTATTAACGAAAATAAAGCTAATTATATTGAACGTTTATTAACTAAATTATAATCTATGGAATCTGATGCTAAAAACTTGATATTGAATCCTAAAAAAAATTCGATCCTCAATCTGAAACATAGGTTCACGTTATATAGGAGTATAGCGTGACTCTTATTCCTAAAAACCTAATAACAATTGGGCTTCTAACTCTCGTCTTAAATTTGCGTCAAAGTCGTTGTGTGGTCGATCGACCACTAGGACCAGTCGATCGACCAAGCTTCGCTGAACAGTAGCTTCTGATTTGATTTAGGAATCGTGCTCTGGTCGATCGACTGCTTCAATAGGTACTTTGCTCCAAAAGCCTCGTAAATTTGTCTTTCAGGCCTCGATACGCGCACCAAGTTCGCTTCCCGAGTCTTTACTTCACGTCAGGTCCTATGCCTAGTACTCGGGGACGGATTCGGCTCATTTTCCGCTGCATTCTTCCCATTTCTGCAATATTACACAAAAACACGAAAGTAGACGAAAATAGAGAAAATAGTAGCATAAACTACATAATTGAGCTCTGAAATGCGTGTAAAATAGGGTGTAAAACATCATATTTAGGACACGCATCACTCATCTTCTAGCGCATGAATCTCATCCTCGAATGGGGAAATGAGGTGTGAACAATCCAAGGTGGATTCTTCATCTGTGATCATCATAATTCCAAGAGGATTCTGAGTATTGTTAGGCTTACCTCCGGGAGGTATGGGTAAACGACTATCTTCAATCATATCCTGGATGACATGTTTCAACTTGAAGCATTTCTCCGTATCGTGTCCCTTCCCTCTATGATATTCACAGTATGCATTCTCATCCTATAATTTAGACTTCTTCTCTGGGTCGGGTGTAGGTCCTATGGGTTGGAGCTTGCCTTGTTTCATCAACCTTTTCAAAGCGTTGGAATATGAATCACCAATGTTTGTGAATTTCCTTGGCGGGCTATTCTTTTTAGATGATTCATCAAGGTTGACCTCATCGGTCTTGCTAGTGGAGCCATAAGAACGACTCGTTGAATCTTGATATCCGCGACCTACCGTTTTGGACAAGAGCCCCTTTCGGATGTCGTCTTCAATTCTCGTTCCTAGCATAGTCAAGTCTTTGAAATACTTTATGTTTTGGTACCTCAAATGGTTTTCGTAAACAAGCCTCAAATTATCCACGAACTTTTCCACAAGCGTGGCTTCATCTGGGCGTTCAACAAGTTGTGTGCTAGTCTTCCTCCACCTACTTAGGAAGTCGGTGAAGCCTTATTTCTCATTTTGGGTAAGAACCTCTAGAGTGCGCATATTGACTTGGATTTCGGCATTATCCGCGTATTGTTTAGTGAACTCAATTGAGGCATCGTCCCAAGTGGCAATTTTCTTGTGCTCCAAAGAGTAAAACCATTGCTTAGGAATAATGTCGAGAGATGAAGGAAATATCCTTAGGAACATCTCGGGTTTGATGCCTTTGATAGACATATAATATTTGAAGGCACGAATGTGGTTCAAAGGATTTTCATGCCCCTTGAACTTCGGGATGTCAGTCATGTTGAAGTTGGTAGGCAGTTGAGAATTTACCGCCTCATACTTGCGATTATTCTCCCTGTAGATGTCATCTCCCTTAAGGTAAATTAGTTGCTCCTCCAATATTGGAGTCGCTTTTCAGCTTCAGTAGAACCTAACGGGAGGGTTGACTTCTGGTTGTCCAACAAAGGGTGGAAGGTTATCATGCACGCTCATGTCAGGAACATCATTCTCTGCAGGAGGAAGTCTAGTTTCTACAGCAATAATTCGGCCTTCAATAGCATTGAGGCAAGCATAAGCTTGGTCTTGGCTTGTTTGGAGACGGACGAGCGCAGCTAGGATTAGATCATTACCATTTTGGGGTTGTCCATTAACACTTGCGTGACTAGTTCCAGGCATCTTGGAAACTGGGGATAAGAGATCGATGACGAATCAAAACACGATCGACCATTTTAGCACACTTACTCAAAAGAGACTCGACTCGTGAAGTGGGCGTGACCACTGTGTCAGGTGAGGTTTGAAAATGACAACATTTAAAATGTTTATCCTAGGCAACTGCAGTGTAGTTGTAGGAGTACTGACTCAAGGTGAGGTTTTTTAAAATGGGTTTTGAGGCCCTAGTTTTGACTGGACATTTGGACAAAGTTTCGACTCATTTTGCCCTATTTTAGGCCACTTTTGAAATATTTACATTTTGAAAGGGATTTTATTTTGCAAAATTTTCGTCATGCTTTTGTTTATAAAATGATGATCACGTATATAATACAAACATTCATACAGGCATTATAACGGTATGTTGAGTGCATTTATAGGGTTTTGGCTTAAAAGGTGAGTTGCCATACCAAGCAATCAAACCCTGGTCTGTGGAGAGGTCTGTGCCAAACATGAGTAAGGTCGGTTCCTTGTCCATTTCCTCGAGTAGTGAAAGCCCTTAATACAAACAAGAGTATGTACCACGGTATGGTTGACGTCAATCGCTATCTATCTTTAGGCCCAGATAAGAATTTGGACCGTCCAGACGGGACGATTGGTCGAATGGGTTGGGTTGAGCCTAGGAAGGCCGAATGAAACGACCTAAGAAGGTCGAGTAATGAAAACCGACAACTGTCTTGTATAAACTATTCCCTAACCTCGTTCAAGTTTCACCCTGGGTAACACGTAAGTGTATCATCCCCAGCAGAGTCGCCAAACTGTGGACATGGGCCACCCGCACCGCGCACACCCGCGCGTTTGTGAAATGTTTAAGGCGGCGACACTTCTCCCACGGAACCTTGGATAGCCAAAGCACGTCATGGGCCGTTACCAATTTGTGAGGCATTAAAACCGGTAAAAGGTTGAATAAGCCTGCATTTGTGGAGTCGGCACCAATTTTTATGGGAAATTAGAACCGTTCGAATACCTCGTGCCATGTCAAGACACAAATTAGTGACATGAACACAAAGAACTCGTTACCCTTAGCATTCTATGTCTAGAATGACTTTCGTGGATGCCAATGAACACGGATGTTCACAGAGATCTGGAGTAAGGGGTGAGGGTACGTATTAGGAAGCTTTTTAATCGAACACCTAATCCCGCCCGCCTCGATAGCGGCCTCTACTAATGATTAGGGAAATCATTCGTATTTGATATGTTGTCGGTTATATGTATGCAATGCAACATCCAACGTTTTAGACCTAGCATGTGAGATTAAACTATGTCGGTTAACACGTAATTTAGCAATTAATAATGTCGAAGTTGGAATTTATATTAATTACATGTGAAAAAGCAAATAATTAAACCATACATAAACAATACGATGAATAAACAACGATAATTGAAATTATAAATGAATTACAAAGGTTAAATTGATTTACGTCAAAAGTACACTTAAGACGGAATTTTGAAGATAAAAGAGAAAATAAAAGAGTTGGAAAATAAAGTGACAAAATAAGTCAGGTTAAGGGTGATATTACGATTATTAGTTAATTAATCACGTGATTAAAGCTACGTCAAAGCGAGAACAAAAGTTCAGGGAGAGAAATCATCTCAGAACAGGCGCAGCATCTGCTGCGTCCCTTGGAACAGGCGCAGCTATTCCTGCGTCTGTTCTTGAGTTGAGCTTTAGTTGTGAAGTCAGAATCGCTATTTGTTAATGTTCGTTGGTATAATTACGATTAATTATTGATGTTTAGACTCAAGTTGAAGTGGTTTAGCATATTAATTACATCTGGAGCCGTCATAAGAGTGATGAAAAATGGATTAAGATAAATTAGAACGAGTTAGAACTAATTGAATTTATTTATGATGGCGGAATTATAAAAGGAACGAACTTGAAAATCGAATAGAACTTGATAAACTGAAATTAAACAAGGAAATATGTACCAAAGACGAATCCCAGAAACTTGATATGAACAAATCGAATTTCTAAAATCCGGGTTTGATTTAATGACGAAAACCCGCAAATATCGAATTATAAGGGATTTAAGTCGAGAATAAAACGTTATAATTAAGAGGAATTATTGAACATGATTTATGTACTGAAGAAAAGAAAGAAAGTAAGAAAAAAAAGCGAAAAGAACGAAACAGAGGAAACTCGAGGAAGAAGAAGAAGAGCAGGAGCAGCGGCAGCCGCTGGAAGAGGCGCAGCAAAAGCTGCGACCCTTCGAAGAGGCGCAGCTGCTGCTGCGTTTCTTCTCGACGTCTGGTTACTGTTGTTTCGTAAAAAACAGTTTGATAAAAGGGTTTTTAAAATCGGTTTTAAATATACTTTTGACGTAAATCTTACATTAATGAGTGCCAAAAAATAAAATACAATAAAAAAAGATAGGATTTACACCCTCGAACTTACATGTTTGACGAAACGAGATTGACTAAGTTAACGTTAGTGATTGCTCGACTCGAATGTATGTAGAAAGTGCCCTCGTTGGAGGATTTTAGATTTAATTGATTGATGTGTAGTGGTCAAATTGGTCGGTCATGCAACGTGACTGGTACTCAGAAAGATTTGAGCTTACGTGGTCGATTGATCAAGCACGTAGGCGTCGAATGCTTAGAGCAAGGTCTAGAATGCAAAAGGAGAAAAGAAGGGCAGACACTCGCGTGAAAAATATGGAGACCGGAGGTCTCTATTTATACTAGAAAATGTGAAGAGTTTTGGAATGACACAAACTTTGGAAAGAAATCACGGAAATATTCCGTAAACAGCAAAAACATGCTGGAGAAGAGGCGCAGCAGTTGTTGCGGTCTTTCCAAGAGGCGCAGCACCTGCTGCGTCATTTCCCCAGAGGTTTCCTCCTGCGGAAGAAAGATTTCCGCGTTTCTTTTAGGGAATTGCGGTAGATCTCTACTTCCTTATTTCGTAAAATATGATATATGAGATATATTTTACCAAAAGATATAAAATTAAATTATGGAATAAATATCTGGAATATTCTAGAACATTCCGACTCGGCATTTTAAACGGTTTCTTAAATGAAGCGGTTTTTGACCCGGACTCCAAATGAACTCTAATTACTGTCAAAACGACCGTATCGGCGCGTAGATGACGACCAAGGGATAGACACAAGTGTTTGAGCTATCACTTGACGATAAACTTACGGACTGTCATAAATCGTTCCGCGTACCAAACATGCGGCCCAATCATCAGTGGGTGGTTGGCGGAAGGTGTAGAAATGAGGTATCTACATAGTGCTAAGTTGAAAAGTTAGGTTAAATGTGTTTTATGGCTGGGTAAGAAGGGGGAAGGTTAAAGAAGGGGCATTTTAGTCTTTTCAAGTGAAAATTTGAGTTTCGGTGTTAATTTGTACTGATTTTTAACCGAACCAAGGATTAAGGTAGCAGTTTTTAAACTTTTTTTTTTACCTTGGCAGCAGTTCTCAAAAAGTGAATTACCTGTGGTAGCAGTTATCAAAAAAACCATACTTATTATTTTGTTACCATTAGATTAATATCGTTTTTTAATCGTTTCATCGTTTTTTAATTAGATAAACTTGTAGTTACATCGTTTCATCCTTTTATAATAAAAGATTGGATTTTTTTTAATATCGTATCTTAATCGTTTAATTAAAATTCTTTTTTCATCGTTTCTTAATTATTTAATTTTTTTTTATATCGTTTCTTAATTATTTAATTAAATCGAGTACATTAAAAATGCAAGTAATCTGTTAAGGTGCAAACCCATATCCCACATTGGTAGAATAAAGATGGAAGATCATCTTTATAAGTGTGTACAAAATATAATAGTACGAGGTCTTTTGGGAAGGAGCCCATGAGTAAATCCGTGAGGGTTTGGCCCAAAGCGGACAATATCGTACTATTATGGTTAGTGAACACCGGCGCAGCAGAGGCCCAACACGAAGATATTCACGCTTCCGTACAACAAGTGGTATCAGAGCCCAAGGTTCAGCTTGGGCTAGACACGAGGATGCATCAGCAGGCCTAAGACTTGAAGTTGTACACTGTAAGACATGGAACTCCTAACTCGGGGTGAGTCCTTGAGCAAACCCGGTCCAGGGCTAAATGGATGAAAGGCGTCATAGGTCTTGTGGGACAAAGACCATTTGTGTATTAGAAATGTTAATCAAGTGGACCCTTATCAGGTTGGGTGTCACATGTCTGGTGGGTCCTTTCCAGGTTGGATGCTAGAGACCGTTTGTGTTCTAGGACTTCTGAAGTGGCAGACCCGATCTAGGGTATATTGGATGCAGAGGATGTTCGATATGCATGTGTAGCAAATTCCCAAGAAGGGCACATGGACATGCAGGCTCATGAGCATATGGGGGCACTCACTTGACCAGGCGGTGACATGTGGTGCAAGACATGGCTCGTGGTAGCATGGTGTATCGGCTAAGGGGAGGTTATCAAGACTTGTGATGTTTCGGGTGTCTAGAAGTTGGGGTTGTAGGTGTGGGAATTTCTTCATAAAGGTCAAGGTTCGAGTCAAGATGATGGACCTTGGTTTGAGGGGAGGATTGTTAGGGTGCAAACCCATGTCCCACACCGGTAGAATAAAGATGGAAGATCATATTTATAAGTGTCTATAAAATATAATAGTACGAGGTTTTTTGGGAAGGAGCCCATGAGTAAATCCGTGAGGGTTTGGCCCAAAGCGGACAATATCGTACTATTATGGACAGAGAACACCGGCGCAGCAGAGGCCCAACACGAAGATATTCACGCTTCCGCACAACATAATCAAATACATTAATATTTAATAAAATATACTCCCTCTTATTCAGCCTGTAGTTCCCCCTTTTACTTTTTCATGCTAGTCGGGTTTTGTTCCCTCTTTCCTTATTTGGAAACTTTTGTGCGACCCAAATTCAATTTCATGTGGGGTAGGGTGTTTTGTGTGATCCAAATTCATTTCCTTAACTTTTGTACAAAAAAAGATGAACAATAGGCTGAATAAGAGAGAGTATATTTAAATCATTAATATTCATTATTTATTAAACAAAAAGTATTAAAAATGAAATAATTTTTTTTTAAAGATAAAAATAAAAAATAAACTTAAGTCACATAGGTCGGCCCACGTTCAAGGCATGACTAGCGCACGGGCCAGGCACGACCCGAGCACGAAAGTGGGCATGCCAAGAGCGGGCCACAGCGAGGGTTGGGGTGATCAGGCCTGGGCCGAGCCATTTTTGGGGAAGGCACGATGGGCCGATAACCGGGCGGCCACGGCACGACCCAGCGCCTACTCTACCTATACCACCTACACCAACTATGCCTATACTAACATGTCCAAAACTGAAAGGGACGTGCTTTTTCACATACGGATTTACTCTTTCACATACGTCTTTTACAATTTTACCCTTGTCATTTTTTCCATTCCCTTACCCAATTGATTTTTTTCTCCCTTCCCTTGTCTCCCTCCATCACCAACACCGGCGGACCTTGTTCCGGCCGACCTCGGAATCAACATCAGTTTATCTAAAGACGCATTCAAATTAAAGCACTACGACGATACCAAGGAGTCAGCAATCCTACGCAAATTATTCAGAAGAAAATGTTGTGGACTGTGGTGTTGCCTACTGGATAATGAAGATTTACCATCAATTAAATATTGGATGTGTATAAAAGTCTTCTCCATCAATGAAATGTTGAATTGGATGTGTATACAAATTTAAGTCGACTAGTTTTACATATTTTAGTTTCTTTGTTGTATATTCAGTTGTTCACCATCATTAATATCCCACACGAACAATCCTCACAAACCACCCTAATCGTCGCGCACCACCTAGAACGACCGTCCACCAACCACTATGCCTTCATTTGATAAAAATTGATAAACAAGTAAACAATTAATTTCACTAATTAACAAACCCTAATAATTTCAACAAAGATTTTAATATTGGTAATCAACAAATTATTTCACTAATTGGAGAATTTTCATCCATTATTCAAGTTTTTAGATCAATTAGATTCGATTTTAGGGAAAAAATATGTATAAGACTTAATTTGTCTAGGTTTAGTAAAAGGGTATTATATGGAAAATTAATGAAAAAATGTATGTGAACGAGTAAAGTTCGTATCTGAAAAAGTAATTCTGAAACTGAAAATAAGGAAGGATTAAATAGTGAAGATGAGCGAATGATCTCAAAACCAAAAGTATTTTGTATTCTTGCAATAATCCCATGCTCTCTTTTGAGAGCTTTTCCAAGTACACAACAATCCTCTCCTCTCTTCCTCCCATAAATTAGCCAATCACTTCACACAACCACCAAATGACAATGGCCTTACTCTCTTCTTCCCCATCTCCCACTCTCTCCCCTCACTCTTCGAAACCCCATATCCACAACCACCATCATCTTACCCACAAACCTTATCTTAATCTCCTTCCTTTCAACAAACCCAGAAAAACCCATTTGTCTATTAGAGCTTCTTCCTCATCTTCTGATAATGGCACTGGTATTCCCACCTCTTCCACTACAACTGCTACTGTTGATGTTCCTGAAGAGCAGGTTCTAGAACCCACCACCACCACAAAACCTGAGGAAGTTAAGGATGTTTCACCACCTCCTAAAATGGAGAAAAGTGAAGACACTGTGGGACCCACTGAGGCTGTTGAACCTGCTGCTACTGTTACTAAGTTTAAAGATCCTAGATGGGTTAATGGTACTTGGGATTTGAAACAGTTTCAGAATAATGGTTCTACTAATTGGGATGCTGTTATTGATGCTGGTTAGTTTCTAATTTTCATTCTATGCTATTATTTGTCATGTTCTTTACTACATTTTATAACTCTTTCCGTCCCCGTCAATAGTTATCATTGATTTGCTTGCGGACTTTAGCAAGTTATGTTGTTTAAAGGGTTATCTTTCTTAATTCCCTCCGTCTCTGTCAATAGTTTGAGATTGCATGTAGCATCTAGATAACAAATATCAAATCTTTCAAGTGATTAGTTTCTAAAGACTAAGAATTTGTTCATTAAGACTGTTGATGAGTCCACTTTTTGAGTATGTATGTGTGATTGCTTTCACTTGGATTATATTTTGGTAATTCCCATGCTGAGTTTGTGGTTATGGAGATTTGATTAGCTTGTATATATCAGTATTATTTCTTGGTCTTCAGATCTTCATTTTGACCTCACATTAGTCACATGGGAATATGGGGATGCTAACTGTCATGATCCTTATTCTTTCTCGAGCTCGAATCGAGAGTTTGAATGAACCTGTATAGTGAGACATTAGTACATTATGATTTTGGTTACCTGATTATTGACTCCTGTTTAATCAACTGCAGAGGCAAAGAGGAGGAAGTGGCTGGAAACCTACCCAGAATCAACCAGCAATAATGAACCTATACTTTTCGACACTTCCATCATTCCCTGGTGGGCATGGATCAAGAGATTCCACCTTCCAGAGGCTGAGCTTCTCAATGGTTTGTTCTCTATCTTTATCTAGGCATAAAAGACTGAATATCTAACCAGAGTGACAGTTATATCTTTCGTTTTAAGTAATTTTACATACGGTTTGTTTGCACTTCATCCGAGTGACATTTTCTTGGTGATTTCATTGGCAGGTCGTGCTGCGATGATAGGTTTCTTCATGTCATATTTTGTCGATAGCTTGACAGGTGTAGGCGTAGTTGATCAAATGGGTAACTTTTTCTGCAAAACTTTGCTATTTGTTTCTGTTCTTGGTGTGTTGTTTATCCGGAAAAACGAAGATGTAGACAACTTAAAGAAGCTCCTAGACGAGACCACTTTCTACGACAAGCAATGGCAAGCGACATGGCAAGAGGAGACCAAGAAAGACTAATCCTTTCGGTATAAAACTTCTCTTATGAAGGACGTTTTTATTTGTATCCTAAAGACGGGGCAGGGCGTAATTCAACATTCGCCCCACAATTTATCTGTTAGTCATTTAGAAACTTTTTCATGCGTGATTAATCCTAGCTCCTCGAGTTTCTGTGGATTATGGTTTATTTTTAACAAAGTATGTCTTAAAATTTGCTCGAATACACAAACGAAAGAACAATACAGGTTTTCTGTAAGACTGAAAGGTGATCTGATTGTCACTAAACTATCTGCAAGATTGCCAAATACAAGAATTTGCTTAAAATTCATTTTTTTTTTTATTTGACAGCTATAAATTCCAAATTCCGCTTTTACAAACATAAATAGGAATTCACGACCCTAATATGCTACTTACGTACACAGCGACTGGCACTCTAACTAGATGTCCCAGGTTACCCTGCAGTAACATCTGACCAAAGCTATAAGCATTGGTTGCATCAGTTGCATCAAGCACAAGTTTCAGTCGCCGTGTAGCATTCTGACTGATGGTAAATAAATGTGGCGAAACCTTCATTTTAACGCCAGTGGGCTCCACCATCGTCACATTGTACGTCTCGGTCTCCTCACCGACATTCATCACTGTCCTTATAACTTTCCTTGTACCCACCAAATTAGAAATGGTCACGGTAGGGGTATTTAGGTCAGATCCCCAAGCTTTTCTGCTACTAGGACACCCAGCACCTGTGGCCCGTCTCACAGACTCTTCATCAACACCTGGGAGGGCACACAGGAATTGTATGTAGTGCTTGAATTTGGAGACGAACACGAGACCGGGGTCAATGGCCCGAGATGGATTGATTGACCCGGCGCCATAGTCAAAGGGAGTAGCTGGTGATAGCTGATTCTTCTCTTGAGCCATGATGGGATTGCCAAATTTGTCTGCTACGTCTGTAGTTGTCATTATGGCTGATATAATGGCAGATGGGTTCCATTGAGGGTGTTTTTGCATTATTAATGCAGCAACACCGGCGACATGCGGTGTCGCCATGCTGGTTCCTGAAACTAGTGCAAAATCTTGCCCTAGAAAACGGAAAGTCATATGCCCATTATGAGTTGACAAATATTAGGATTTCATGAAACGCCAAGTTAATTGTCCCCAGAGAATTAGTAAGGGGCTCTTTGGTTAGCGGCTTGGAAAGGGAAAGAGAATTTTTCTCTTTCCCTTGGATGTGTTTGTTAGCGCTCATGTTCCATTCCCATTACCCATTTCCCGTGTTAGGATTACTCCTCATACTTCCGTTTGATACCCTACAGTCCTACACCACCTATGGCCCCAAGGTTTGAGATTCCTTTTCCCTACCATCGCACTTCAACACCAACCACCACCACCATCCCCCACCCCCAACACCAATGACCAAGACCTACCACCACATTCCACTCCAGTACCCACCCTGTTGGGGGCATTATCACATGTCATTGCTGGCGGTCTGCACTTTACCATGCCGGTATACCCCACCCTTCCCCCGTAACAAACCCATTATGCTCATCAAAGTTAAGAATTATTGAAGAAAAAAAAGACATACCTCTAGCATATTGATCTCCTTCACTATTGGGACTCCAGGCAGCCCAAATAGAAGTTCCAGGAGCCATGACAGTGGGTTTGAGGACATCAGCTGTTTGGAGAAGTGCATTGTTCACATCAGGTCCTCTTGAGGAGTATGCTGCTACAATCGGTACTTGACCCGTGTAAGTTGCCAGTCTGCCATCTAATATCTTTGCCGTTGCTGTGAATGCTATCGCTCTTCCCGTTCTAGCCCTCAAAGTCCTTGAGTTGTAGTACTGCCAGAGTGCCTTCAGATGAAATGTAGAACAATCAGAGAGTTGGTCAGAGTTGTAAAAGTGAGAGCAACAAAACACATAAGTACAAGATCATATAGTTCCTGCAGCAAACGGTCATGCTCTGGCCATATTTGGTCTAGGATACGGTTTCTGAATATAGGTACATACTGTCGGGACTCTTCATGACTCAATTTTCAAACATGGCTCGAAAAGAGATGATCAACTAAAAAGTGAGAAATTCTTGGTTTTATAGCGAAAGAGAAAGATGTTTGTGACGTGAGATTTCAATGTTGTTTAGGACAATCCCCGGAACCCCAAAGGGCACGTAACACGACTCTACTAACACGTACCGTAGAAGCTTCAATGTTGTTTAGGACAATCCCCGGAACCGCAAAGGGGACAGTGGTACCTTTAACTTCCTCAGAACCTACATCAGGATCCATTGTCATGATAAATCCAGCTGCCCCGATACTACGTATTGTTTCAGCAACTTTACTAATGCTAGCAGAGTCGAATTCAAAATCAAAGGTGTAGGTGCAAATGATAAGCTTCCCATGAGCCAAGGGCGGAATAAAAGGCTCAGGATTCTGGCAGCTTTCAACGAGACCGATGCTAGTATTGTGCCGACAAGCATCAGCTGCTGCAGCCATCGGATAAAGACCTTCTCCGGGCGTAGGAGCTGAAAATATTTAATCATATTAAAAGTAAACCAGAGTAAATTAATTTAACCCACAAAGTAAGCCTACTTAATAAAACTCGCAAAGTAGACATGGCAAACGGGTCATTCGAGCACGGTTAGTAAGTGTGTCCTTTTTTTTCAGGCCGGTCATTTAGGGGCCGGGTCTATTTCAGTCAATTTTTCCGTTTCAATGGATCAGGTAAATTTTGCCAAGTCTACTCACAAATAAATTATTAGATTGGATAAAGTATCAGAAGGTTTATTTACGTGCAAGGCCCATGCCAGATAAGCTCTGTCCATTGGCAAGTATTATCGAGCTGTTGTACTTGCGATCAGTGATGGAGGCAGCAACCGTGGTAATCCAAGGGCTGAATGAAAGAATGGAGCTAGATAAAGGTCCGCCATTACCAGCAGCTTGAATTACAACAACGCCGGCTTTAGTAGCAAACAGCAGCTCCATTTCTAAGACATTAAGGAAAGCAGAAGGCCCAGGCGGAACACTAGATGGTCCTATAGAAAGGCTCAGTATATCAACTCCATCTTCTACCGCCTACACAGGTTACAGAGGTCAATGAATTGAGACTGCCATCGATGATTTAACATAATGTTATCTTACTTTCATTTAAAGGTACAGAATAAGGAGCTTTCGACCCATCAAAAAGAAACCTGATCCACAGCAGCTACGACATCTGACATATAGCCTCCAAATGTATAGAGAGCTTTGTAGACCGCAATCCTAATCAAGCAAAGGTGATTTAGACATTGGTATCAGGAAGTTTTTACAGCAGGTAAATGGATAAAAATGGCTGCAGTCAGTGACATCTTACCTAGCTCCGGGAGCCATGCCACTAGCATTCCCATAATTGAAGCCATTGACAATAACAGGTATTTCAAAGTTACCAGCAGCTGTTGATGCTGTATGGCTGTTAACATAACATTTCCCCAGCAAACAAAACAAGCTTAAAATTTCAAATAAGTTACTTCAGAGATAGCAAAGATTTAACCAATAGCCATCTGAGTAAAGTCTCTTATAAAACGGCCTACTGATAACTTACTGCCTTAACACGGTTGGTGAATTTTAATTTAATGGAGTATATTTGGTTGGTCGATAATAAATGATACTCCGTATCATAAAAGAAATTCAATAATTTTTTTGGTTCTAAATTATAAATGCAATGTGATAATGTAGTTAACCCAAAACCATTCTAGTTAGTAGACATAACAAAGTGACAAAGTGACCTGATTCGAACAACTGAATTAGGAATAGAACATTAGAGCCCAAACATGACTCAGAACCTGAATTGACACGATCCAAAATCACCAGTATAACCTTACTCAAACCCGAATGAACCGAGCCATAACCACCCGACTCAAATGAGCTGAATCCGACCCAAAGTGTATACTTAGTAGTCAAAACAAGAATATTCAAAGTTAGGTTGGTAATGATGTGACTTGCCTTCCATGACCATCCGCATCATATGGAGAAGCATAGTCACGGGTTGCATTAAAGTCACCAGCAGCGATAGCTGCACGTGCAAAATACTGTGCCCCGACTATCTTGCCATTGCAGGCAGTAAAGGGAAACATTACACCTGTGGCACATTTCCCTTTAAACTTGCCAGTGTAACCATTCATGGATCCATTGGCCCCAAAGGAAGGGTAACTAGCAAAGCTTGGATGACTAGGGTTAATCCCCGTGTCAATCATGCCTATCACTATACCTTCCCCGGCACTTCTTGCACCACCTAAAGTAGGCCAAACACCACTAGGAATCCCCAAATAGTCGGGTGTATGAGTAGTCAACTTCGCTAACTTCACATCTTCATGGACAGACCTTACTCCTGTAGCATTCCGTAGGCGACCAATGGCCTGCATATATTTCACTAAATGTTGAGGATTATTTAAGTTGGAGCAAGATCAATGAACAAGTTACCATATCCAAAGGGGACAAAAGACTCAAATATTGTGACGATGTTGTTGAAGATCAATGGTAGCATACGGTAATATCAATGTTCAAAACCTAGAACATGTTCTTTTTTTCCTGAATTAATAGATGTAAGGAACTAACTGCTAATAGTACACCACAGAAAATGTTTCAGAAAGGCGCTTTACCTTTGATGACGTTACGTGAATGGCAAATCCATTGAGCAAATGACTGTAACTGTAAAGCTTGGTGTATGACCCTGAATCAAGCAGCGTCTCTAATAAAACGTCATGCTCCCTACCTATCATTTCCTTGTGCATTCTAATATCATTATAATCCCTGAAAATAATTGCAGAGTCTGACATGACTAGAACTTTAGATGCTCAAGGTCTAAAAAACCTTCAAGTACAAACTCAGGAAAAAATGGCATCCGATAATATAAGGGATCTCTTTTTTTTTTTACCTGGAGTGGCGCTGATCAGTTCTCCCCGAGATAAATGAATCGCCTTCCATGAGAACCATCAAGACATTGGCATGCACTGAAACAGAACACCACAAGAAACAGCTACTAACTAGAAAGAACATAGTTATTACCAGTTGCATTTTAATGTTAATTTACTATAAAGACTGAACTTCAGTTGGAGACATAAGAGAGGCAACAATGCCTGAGAGCGGAATTGAACTCCATTTTATAGCCATTTCAACGAATACAACGCCGTCCTACGTCAAAGTCATTAATTAGGTAAGCAGTGAGATTTTACATGCTTGCTGATATCAGAATCATCTAATTCTGATGCATATAAATCCATGTATTCCACATTTCTTACCAACTTCTTCGCTTCACTCCTTCTAGGCCTTAACCACATACAACTGTATAGCCATCAAAACATCTGGAAACAAGAGGGCAGTCCTGAATGTTCATATTAAGCAGGTGCACCTCTACATATTGATGAGTGAGCTCTTAGAAAAGCGGTGAAAATGATTCTAAATCGCGGGTAGGAGCAGGTTTAATAGCCTTGTATAATTTCTTTCACAAATATTACATTTCTCCACCACACTCCGTTCTCATTCTACCTCTCCCCAAAACTTAAAACGCAAATGCAGTCGTACTAGTCCATTCAAATTAACCGTTCTCTATTAAGTACCAAAAATCCCTATCATATCATCCAACTGATGACTGCAGCATTATACACATAAGTAACAATTTAATTCTAACTGTTCATGAACATAGTTGTTAAAACTCCCGATCCGGAGCAACACCTAGAGCCCCTCTATGCTAGGGGATACAATTAGTGTGACCAATTGACGGGTAATAAAAATTGTGTTGCGAATTGATCAAACGGCGAGTATGGATGAAAGATTAAAATTGAATCAGGATTTGGATACAGGCATACATAAACAAGTATATTCCCAGAAAATGGTTAAAAAAATGTAATCCGTTTTTAAACCGGGGTATTGAACCCGACGTGAATCGAACACGCAACCTTCTGATCTGGAGTCAGACGCGCTACCATTGCGCCACGGATCCGGTGTTGCTACTTCTCTCTCTTTCAACTTTATGAACTTATAAGCCTGCTGGGATACATCAATGCTGTTTACGACTCTAGTGTAGATCAGATGAAACTAAAACTTCTCCAATAATCCGATTTGAAAAGGGTGATCAAGTACCGGAACGTGAATGTGACCTGAAACTGAATTGACTCGACCTGACCCAATCGCAAAAAATTGAATAGGGGAGTTTATGGTGAGTGGTGACATTGCCAATATGACGTATGGGAAGTTTCATACTCCGTACCATTTCCAACTTCGGCTTGAACTGGACCTATATAGATGGATTAGATAAAATATCTTCCTTATTGGTCTATGGAATGCCCCCGAGTCGGGATCCCATACTTAATCATTAGTCTCACCTGTAGGAAGAGTAATCTAAGCTGAAGCAAATACACGAGTATAGCGGGATTGAACAAGAGGTTTACGTTTGCTTTTTAATCGGATTTTATGCATGTTGTATCTATTTTAACACAAATTCTCAATTTAGACGGTCTATTCCGTCTGACAGGCTTTTTGTGACCATTTCAATTACGCAGATACCTTATTGGTGATATTCATTAGCAAACTAATTCAATTTGATCTGGCTGTCCAAATTTAACAAAATAAGCAGAATGCTATTTTTTTTTTCCAAATCCTTCCGACTTTGATTCGAGGGAGATAAATGAACCATACATGGTTCGCTCCCTTCTATATTCTTCAAAGAAGAAAAATTGTCTCCTCCCGTTCCCTCCAAATGTGTCGGAATGGAAGCTCAAATTCTATCTTGGGACAGTTGGACTTGGAATAGAAGTCAAGGTGATGTTCGAACTACCAAATCTAATTTCTACATCGCATTCTCTTGAAGCCCTTGGAAGCAACAACAGGTCCTTACTGACGTCCAATTCCACCTCCAAATCGAGACCAGTGATTATATGGACGGTCAATGTCTAGAGGCGACTCGCATTTGTAAGAAGATGATCCATGAGTGAGAATGAATGCTCATTCCCACAAAAGTCGTGTACTTCAATCGCTTGGACATAACATGAAAAAGGGACCTCAGATGGTGACAAATCTGACAATGAGTTACAGTAGCAACCAATTGGACGGAAGTAATCTGAACAATCACAAAGAGGAAAGCACTGGAAAACAAATTCTTCAAGTGAGAAAAACTGAAACAACATTTGTAACGCGACCTTTCACAAGAACTTGTGTTGTTTATGAATTAACAAAACTATTACTAGTTGATACTAACCGAATCAAAGATTAGGGGTGTTAATCTCAAATGTACCTGACGGAAGAGAGCAATCTTCTATTATAAGCACTTTAAGTATTCCGGTATGATGTTTAGCATAACTGCCGGTGTCACACTAACAATATTTGAGAGTCAATTCTTCAAGCAATCCACAGCTAGAAAACAATCTTTCCATTGATTCAAAATCTGAGAATATGATATGATCCAAATGAAGGATCTTCAGTTTTGGCAACTGAAGAGTTAAGAACGATAAACACCTAAGAGGGGGAGGGGGTGAATTAGGTGTACCCTTTAAAAATTTTCTCCCTCACTTGGTTAATGACTAACACAAGTAAGATCTATTAATACGAGTTTGAGAAACTTAATGGATTGTAAGTTCACAAAGCGATGCAATGTCTATGCAACAAAGATGAGAGATCACATTTGCAAAGACCGAGAGCAAGATTAACGTGTAAAGGAAGAATGATAAGAGAACGTGAAAGTAAATAAACAAACAAGACGATGTTTAAAAATTGGTTCAGCTCCTACTCCGGAGCCTACGTCCAACCGTTATTTTATTGCTTGTTTGGAAATTTACTCAAACTTAACTAAACCATTACAATGAAACAACTCGCCAACCTACTCCGGTTGCAATGCTTAAAGCTACTCCGCTTCAAGACTTTCTCTTGCTCAAAGCTACTCCGCTTCAAGATTTAAGGTTCTATCTCAACGGTTTACAGAGTTAGAATCTCAGTGGTTCACTTAAGAACATGGAGATTACAATTAAGACCTAAACACGAGAATCATTGAACATATTCGTTTATGCAACAGTTAAGCGAACTGATACTTGGAGATTTTACAGCTTTGAAAAACAATTGAAGACTTTTGAAAAACAGAAAACGGTTTTGCAAATGATTGAAGAACAAAGCTTTTAATGCTGAAAAGATTTGCAAAGTGTTTACAATGAATGCTCTTTCAAAGTCTTACAATAAATGAAAAATGAAGTGGCTATTTATAGAGAAAGGTAGTGTGTAAGAGAAGGATCTTAACACTACTTTAATCTAATATCCACAAGTTAGTAGCATGCATTTTCATTTAAAAATATAAAAGAACAATCAGGTTTGAAAGGCTCAAGGTGGCTGCATTTTTCCAAAGCAAAGGAGTGTTTCCCATAAAGTATGAGAACTCACAATTTTGCCACAAATGGAAAAAGCATAAGACCTATTTTTAGCATGAAAAACAACTTGCACAAATGGGATTAGCATCTTTTAAATTATTGTGCAAGCATATTCCTTTTGTTCTTTTGTTCTTCAGTTTGAAATAATGTTTGTTTTAAACATAGAAAAGCTTTTTAAAGAATTTCAAACACTTGTGAATTTTCCCGAAAATTCTCCATTCGTTAGTACCAGAAACCATGGTGCAACAGTCTCAGGAACTGTTGCACGGTTTTGCCATAACTTATGCGTAAAAGAAATATGTTGAACTACCTCGTTTACAACATTTGTTCTAGACTATGGGCATGCTTGACTTGTCCTTCATCTTGATCATCTTGAACTTCTTTGAACAATCATGGGATGCTTCAATTTGCTAAACATTTACTAAGAGGCAAACAATTAAATCATAATGAAACTTGGCATCATCAATCAAGTGTGTTCTAAGAAATTCCCCCTTTGATGATTGCAAGTTTTAAATATGTGTGAAGTTCCCCCTAAGCCCATGGTGAGTCGGTGTTTGAACCAAATAATAAGAACATCAATTAAACATGATCAAGGTGAATGGGGTTCAACATGCTTGGCCTAAGTAGAACATCTAATCATCATAGCTAAGACAAATTCACGGTGAACGTTAGCCGAAGAGTTGTTAGTTAACACATAAACACATAATTTAACTACTTCCCCCTCTTGACATCATCAAGAGAAGGACATAAACTTTTTCAAGTAGTACATAATTAAACCAAAGACAAATGTTCAAAATAAGAGAAAAGAAACAGCCCATAGTTTGCATAAGAACTAAAAACAAAGAGCCAAAAGGATAGGAGGGCAAGGGTAGGTACGAATGCCTCATTCATCATCGGACATATGACCACCAAGAGCTTGCACACGCTCAATGAGATCTTCATTCAAGGTTTTGAGCTCAGCCACATCTTCCTTAAGGGTCTCATTGTCCACAACCAATTTGGACACCATGTTCATAAGCTTGTCCAACTTACCGAGAACAACACCCATTTCAACAGTTGAGCCAACTGTTGCACCAGTTTTAGCTCTACCCAAGAACTTGCGGGTCAACTTCCCATTGTTGATAGCCAATGTCATTTGAGAAAGCAAACCCATGGTCATGTCATCATTGAGTTTTTCGATACCGGGGCTACTTTTCATGACAATCTTTCGTTTCATGAAGACAATGGACAACCACATACCATATAGGATCACGGTTTTCTTGTCAAATTTCCCCTTTTGGAGGTTGGGGGCAATCTCATTGATACGGTGGAAGATGAGTTGGGGAAGGTTGATGGGACGGCGTTTGTGAATGTGGTGAATGAGGAGCATCTCAAGGAGAGAACATCGTCCCCTACTGTTATTGCTTGGTAAGATGGCTCGGTGAACAAGGTTAAAGGTAAAACGGTGGGGGGCTTGAAGTTCATGAGCATATATGTTGGTGGTGCCACTTTCATTGTCGGGTCGAAGGGTTCTCATAACCTCACTAGCCATAGCTTCATCAACATCACCCCAAGTGGATTTAGGAAAGGTGGTAAGACCCACGGCTTCAACCTCAAGGTAAGAGGCAAGTTGGTCAATGGTCAAGACAAAGGGTTTTTGATTTATAAAGGCCGAGAGGGTTCCTGATGCAACATCAACCTTGACTGTTTCATAGAACTGAATTACTTCCGACATGTAAACCGGAGAGTATTTGTCGAGGAGATTAAACCAACCCTGACCAAAAATAGCAACTTTGAAGAATGCAAAAGCCGGGGAAGAATCATACCATGTTTTCTTGTAACGTCTCCCACTGTGGAAGCAACATGTAAGCATGCCGTAACATAGCTTGAGGGTGTCATCCAGAAGATCAAGAGAGTTGAGATGAGCAAGAACCTCGTTCTTGAATGCCTCATCGTGAGTGGTGACCATCAACGCCGTGCATGAATTGAGAGGAATTTTATCCTCAATAACATCATCATCGTCCTTTGGAAGGACCACCTCCTTCTTCCGTGGGTACCTCGGCCTTTTAGCCGCTTTTGGCTTTGATTCCTTCTTCCTTTTGAGACCGGCCTTAGATTTTGCCTTTGATTCGGTGGGAGTTTCGATGATAATATCATCATCATCACCAAACAGTTCGGTGATTTTGATTTGGGATTTTGTTTTGGGTTGTTGGGGAAAAAGAGGTTCAAATTCATCAGCAACAGTGTCTTCATTGGCGGATTCATTGATGTTTTCAATGTTGGGAATGGTCTCTTCTCCATGAAGAACTTCTTTTTCAGAAGTTTGATTTGGGGAATCAATTTTTTCAGCCTTTTTTTCGTTCTCTGTTTCCTTTTCTTTTTCGATTTCACTCTCTTTCTCTCTTTCCTCATCTTTTTCACTTATTTTTTCATCTTTTTCATTTTTCTCTTCAACATCTTTCTCATTCACTTTTTCTGATTCTTTTTCTTTTTCTTTGTCAACAATATCACCAACATCCTCAGTTTCCTTTTCTTCTTCAACAATAGCAGCAACAATCACATCATCATCAATTTCTTTGTCTTTTTGGATGTTGCTTGCTATTTGTTTGAGCGTGGGCTCGTCTTCCTCGGAATCAACATCAACATTTGAGTCCAACATCAAGGAGATTGGTGGACTTCGTTTTAATCCACCACGACCTCCTCTACCACGGCCTCTTCCTTTGACAGCCATGGATTTCTTTCGTGCAACATTTGGTTTGACTGTTGGCGGCTTGGAAGGAGACGGGGTGGGTTTGTCGGATTTTTCAATACTTGCAGCGGATTGTGTGGCCATTTTTTGTTGGGCAATATATTTGGGGTTGAATGTATTTCTAAGGTTTTGAAGTTCTCTTCTGGTTGATTTTTTGGGAGCCATTTTGTAGGTGATGATTTTGACGGTTTTGGAAGATGAAAGAGGTTGAGAGAACTTTTGAATTTTGAAGTGAGTTGTGGGTAAATGGGAAAGTGGGGTTATTACATGGGGGTTTTGTTTGATGGACGGTTGGAGTGTTAAGGAGGGAGTGGTTAAAAGTTGAGGTGGAGTGTTAAATGAGGGTAATGATGGCATAGGGGGCGGCTAGGTGTAGGATGTGCTAGATGGGACATAAAGTAGTGCAAAGCTCAATGCAAAATAATTCAAATGCAAAATGTGGAGTTCCAATGCAATTTTTTCGGTACACTTGTTATATGGTAATTTAGACATCTTTAGACTTGAGAACACATATACATCATTTCGTCTCTAGTCAATCATATAGGAAAGATAATTTTAATTTATGTCACATGTCGCCTAACAAACCAATTTCCAACCGAAGTTTTACGAATTATTCCCTTTCTAACGGTTTTGTAAAAATGTCCGCAATTTGATTTTCCGTTCTACAAAAGGTTAGACATATATTTCCTTTTTCCACTTGATCACGTAGAAAGTGATGCCTTATATCAATGTGTTTTGTCCTAGAATGTTGTATTGGATTTTTCGAGATGTTAATGGCACTTGTATTATCACAAAATATAGGAGTAGTTTCGAAAATAAGACCGTAATCACGCAATTGTTGTCGTACCCAAAGAATTTGAGCACAACAAAGAGCGGCACTTACATACTCACTTTCGGCCGTGGATAGAGCAACGGTATTTTGCTTCTTGGATGCCCATGAGATAAGGCACGGTCCTAAGAAGGTGGCAATACCCGAGGTGCTTTTTCTATCCAACGAACTCCCGGCATAATCCGCATCCGAAAATCCTACAAGATCAATGTCATAATGAGTTGGGTACCAAAGTTATAAACCTTGCGTTCCAATCAAATACCTAAAAATTCGTTTGACGGCTTTGAAGTAGAATTCTTTAGGATTTGATTGGAAACGAGCACACACACACACACTAAATTGTATGTCGGGTCGACTAGCGGTTAAATAAAGCAATGAACCGATCATACCTCGATATACCCTTTCACTAACACTCTTACCATTTTCGTCTTTGTCAAGATTAAGCTTGGCAATCATAGGTGTAGGCATAGGATTCGAGCTAGTTAACCCAAACTTACTTATCATTTCCTTTAAGTACTTTTGTTGGTGGATCATGGTGCCTTTTTCATCTTGCTTAATTTGAAGACCAAGGAAAAATCCAAGTTCTCCCATCATGCTCATTTCAAATTCAGAGGTCATAAGATCCGAAAAGTACTTATAAAGAATGTTGTTAGTTGCACCGAAAATAATGTCATCAACATAAACTTGCACAAGCAACAGTTCCTCTGACTGTGACTTGATAAACAATGTCTTATCAACCGAACCACGTATAAAACCATTTTCTAATAGGAATTTGGAAAGCCTATCATACTAGGCTCGGGGAGCCTGTTTTAAACCATAAAGTGCTTTGTCAAGTTTAAATACGTGATTAGGGAACTCATTGTTTATAAAGCCCGGAGGTTGTTCGACAAAAACTTCTTCTTTAAGATAGCCATTTAAGAAAGCGGTTTTAACATCCATTTGAAAAAGTTTTATGCCAACATGAGATGCAAAAGCTATGAGCATACGTATGGCCTCAAGCCTAGCTACCGGTGCAAAGATTTCATCGTAATCAATCCCTTCTTGTTGATTAAACCCTTGTACCACTAGTCTAGCTTTATTCCTTACGATTTCTCCAACATCATCAAGCTTATTGCGATAGACTCATCTCGTACCAATTACAGTACGTTGAGATGGTCTAGGGACCAGATGTCATACCTTGTTTCTCTCAAATTGCTCCAATTCTTCTTGCATAGCCGTGACCCAATATTCATCGGATAGCGCCATTGTGATATTTGTGGGTTCAATTTGTGATATGAATGCTTCAAAAGCACAGTGATTTTGGAGAGATGATCTGGTTTTCATTCCAGAGGTAAGGTCACTGGTTAAATTTGATAGAGGGTGGGAACCTTGATGCTTCCATTTCTTTGGAACAAGGGTGTTAGAGGTCTCATTTGTTTCGGTTGGTTACGATGCAACGATTTCGGTGGATCATTGCATGGGGAATATTGTGTGAGGGTGTTTGTGGATTGGTTTCAATTTGGTTAGTGGTTGGTTCACTGCACTCCTCATTCCCCCGGATGAGTGGCTTCATTTTGAGATGAGGGAGGGTTAGTTCCCCCGAATTTTGGCCGACCTCATCAAGCAACAAAGTGGCTCCAACCGTTGCTCGGCCTCTTCCACGACTAGATCCATGTCATGACGTATCATTCCAATTTCGAAATCATCGTCATCCTCATCATCTTCATCATTAACCTGAGTGTTTGAAACAAAGAGACTAGATTCGTCAAATATTACATGAACGCTTTCTTCCATTTTCATGGTTATCTTGTTATAAACTTTGTAGGCTTTACTATGGTCGGAATAACCAACAAAAACACCTTCATCACTACGAGCATCAAATTTGCCTAGGTTGTCTTTTCCATTATTATGTACAAAGCATTTACTATCAAAGCACTTTAGATGGGAGATGTTAGGTTTTCTTCCTCGTAGTATTTCATAAGGAGTTTTGTTAATGATTTTTCTAATCATGACTCGATTGTAGATATAACAAGATGTGTTAACGGCCTCGGCCCAAAAGTTTCTTGGCACTTTAGAGCTAATGAGCATTGTCCTAGCCATATTTTCCAGAGTTCGGTTCATTCGTTCCACAGCCCCATTTTGTTGAGGGGTTCTTGCGGCCGAAAAATTATGGCTAATACCGTACTCATTGCAATAGGACTCAAATGATAAATTCTCAAATTCGGTTCCATGGTCGGATCTTAAGGAGACAAGTTTATAACCAAATTTGTTTTGGACCTTTTTAACCCAAATTAAGAATTCATCAAAAGTTTGGTCTTTAGAACTTAAGAAAAGAAGCCAAACAAATCTTGTATAATCATCAACAATGACACATATATAGCGACTTTCACCTTTACTGACAATACGCATAGGTCCACATAAGTCAATGTGAATGAGCTCAAGAGGTAAGGAAGTGCTAACAATCTTTTTGGATTTAAAAGAGCATTTTACTTGTTTACCTTTAACACAATCGCACAAAGTGATTTGAATTCAAATTTGATGTTAGGAATGCCATCAACTAGATCAAGCTTCTTAAGAGTGTTAAGTGTTTTAGCATTCACATAACCAAGTCGTTTATGCCAAAGTCAAGGGTCATTCTTTTGGACACTCATGCATGATAGTGTTTGACTTGACAATGAGTGTAAGTTAGTCATGTAAACATCTTTGACACGTTCACCTTCAAGAATGAGTTCTCTAGTTTTTCCATCAATTATTCTACATTCACTAGCAAGAAATTCAACGATGTTACCTCGATCACACAATTGTGATATGCTTAGAAGATTGTGTTTCAAACCTTTGACAAGCAACACTTTGTCGACACATAGTGACTTTGACTTACCAACTTTTCCAATACCAATGATTTCACCTCGTTTGTTGTCACCAAAAGTCACCATGCCACCATCGTAGGCTTCTAGCGAAAGGAATTGGTTTTCATCTCCCGTCATGTGACGAGAGCATCCACTGTCTAAGTACCAATTGCTGCTGCCTTTCGCTAATGCCTATAAGAAATCAAACATTTAGTTTAGGAACCCAAACAAGTTTGGGCTCCTTCTTGACAACAACTTTCTTGACTTCTTTCTTTTTAATCCAAACATGTTTAGCTACTTTGGTGCTTCTTTCTAGGTCAAGGACTCTCTTTTCACAACCATTAAACTCATGACCAATTTTACCACAGTAATTGCAAATAATGTACTCAGGAAGGCCAGCATACTTTCTTCTTCGAAAATCAGTTACGCTTGGGTCTTGGTTTCGAGTGCAACAGTGCGTAGAACTGTTGCATTTGAAACCAAGTCCAGCAATTTTTGCACGGTTCTCATATTCTTGAGATTGTTTTAGAAGAAACTCCAAGACATTTTGACTTCCTTCCCATTTCAAATAGAACATCTTAGCCTCATCTAGCTCTTTGGTTAGTTTTTCAATTTTAGCAAGATGATTAAGATTTAGTTGGCCTACTTTGTCGAACGCATGTTTAGCATGCCTCACTTCATCACTAAGAAATAAGCCAATTTGCTCAAGTTGCTTGTTGTCTCTTTTGCACAAGGTAAGGTCAGCTAACAGAGAGTCACGTTCTTTGGTTAGTAAAGACACATGTTGTGTGAGAGTTTCAATTTCCTTCATAGACTCAGATGCAACAGTTACATCATCTGTTGCATAGATTTGTTCAACCTTTTTCAGAGTTTCAATTTGAACGAGAAGATCATTATTTGAATTTTGCACTCGATCTAAAGTACTTTTAACATGACTTGACTCATCATTTAGCATTTCAGCAATTTTGACAAGTTCCCCTTTTTCATTTTGACATGTTGAAAGATCAATCAAAAGTTGGTCACGTTCTTTGGTTAGAGAGGACACAACTTTGTCAAAGGACTCCTCTCCCTTGTTAGACACAGATGCAACGTTGCATTGATCTGTTGCATGTAATTCATCAACTCTTTTAACAAGAAGCAGATTCTGTTTTCGGAGTTTTTTAATCTCCTTTTCAAGACTCGATGATGAACTAGGTTGATCTACCTCATTTAGACATTCTTTTAAACCAACATTTTATTCGGCTATGTCCTCAATTTCAGTTTGCATAGCCTCTAATTTATTGCTTTGGACACGACATTTATCAATGAATTGGTCTAGAAGATGACAAATTTTGTCTTTAGAGAAAGATCGAACCTTTTTCTTGAGCTTATTTACCTCAATGTCAGAATCTGAATCTGAATCCACGGAATGAGCCATAAGACATTTGACATTTTCTTTCTTTATTGACTTTGGAACATCATTGTTTGACTGAGACGAGATGCTAAGTTTGGCATCCAATTCTTCCTCAAGGACATCGTCCTCTTCAGAATCAGACATTCCCCAAATAGCAGTCATTACTTTGCTTTTATATTCTCTTTTAGCAAACTCACGCTTTTCTTTAGACTTAATGTCATTCCACTTTGGACATTCTTTGATTTGATGACCTTTGTCACCATATTTGAAGCAACCAACAGTGGAAGTAGACTTTCTTTTGGGAAAGCGTCGTTTGCTAGTATAGTTATTAGACCTTTGTGAGTTTCGACCATTAATCATGCCAACAATGTTTTTAGTGAACATTGCAAACTCGTCATCTTTATCCTCCTCATCACTTGAGAGAGCATAAAGAGCAAGTCCTTTCCCTTTAAAGCTTTCACCGGAACGCTTCATGAGAGTTAACTCATGAGCCATGAGTGAGCCCATAAGTTCATCAAGGGATAGCAGAGAAAGGTCTTTAGCTTCCTCAATAGCCGTAACCTTCGGTTGCCATTTTTCAGATAGGCTACGAAGGATTTTACGTACTAAATCCTCGGATTCGAAGTTTCTACCTAGACTCTTGAGGTCATTAACAATACTAGAGAAACGAGAAGACAAACTATTGATTGACTCATCTTTTCCCATGTTGAACATCTCATATTGTTGCATGAGAAGATCAACACGGTACTTTTTGACTTGAGACGTTCCCTCATAAGCAAGATTTAGGGTGTCCCAAATTGCCTTTGTCGAGTCACATCCGGATATCCGGTTGATCTCTTGTTCACCGATGCCATATTGAAGGATGGACATGGCTTTAGAGTTTTTCTCGACTTTTCTATAATCGGCCTCAACATACTTGTCCTCACTTTTGATAGACTTAGTGCCATCGGCATTAGTCACCTCAATCTTGAGGGGACCATTTTGAATGATCAACCAACATTCATAGTCCGTACTTTTAACATAGTGCTGCATGCGATGTTTCCACCAGGCATAGTTTTCACCCTTGAAGATGTGATACTTAGTGTGTTTTGAATCGTCCATAACTATGGGATCAACTCCTTGGTTTTAACCAATATCAAGAGCACGAGGCTCTGATACCAATTGAAGAGTTAAGAACGATAAACACCTAAGAGGGGGAGGGGGTGAATTAGGTGTACCCTTTAAAAATTTTCTCCCTTACTTGGTTAATGACTAACACAAGTAAGATCTATTAATACGAGTTTGAGAAACTTAATGGATTGTAAGTTCACAAACGCATGCAAAGAGTCTATGCAACAAGATGAGAGATCGTTGCACAAAGACCGAGAGCGAGATTAACGTGTAAAGGAAGAATGATAAGAGAACGTGAAAGTAAATAAACAAACAAGACGATGTTTAAAAATTGGTTCAGCTCCTACTCCGGAGTCTACGTCCAACCGTTATTTTATTGCTTGTTTGGAAATTTACTCAAACTTAACTAAACCATTACAATGAAACAACTCGCCAACCTACTCCGGTTGCAATGCTTAAAGCTACTCCGCTTCAAGACTTTCTCTTGCTCAAAGCTACTCCGCTTCAAGATTTAAGGTTCTATCTCAACGGTTTCTGAGTCGAATCTCAGTGGTTCACTTAAGAACATGGAGATTACAATTAAGACCTAAACACGAGAATCATTGAACATATTCGTTTATGCAACAGCTTATTAGCGAACGATACTTGGAGATTTTACTGACTTTGAAAAACAATTGAAGACTTTTGAAAAACATAAAACGGTTTTGCAAATGATTGAAGAACAAAGCTTTTAATGCTGAAAAGATTTGCAAAGTGTTTACAATGAATGCTCTTTCAAAGTCTTACAATAAATGAAAAATGAAGTGGCTATTTATAGAGAAAGGTAGTGTGTAAGAGAAGGATCTTAACACTACTTTAATCTAATATCCACAAGTTAGTAGCATGCATTTTCATTTAAAAATATAAAAGAACAATCAGGTTTGAAAGGCTCAAGGTGGCTGCATTTTTCCAAAGCAAAGGAGTGTTTCCCATAAAGTATGAGAACTCACAATTTTGCCACAAATGGAAAAAGCATAAGACCTATTTTTAGCATGAAAAACAACTTGCACAAATGGGATTAGCATCTTTTAAATTATTGTGCAAGCATATTCCTTTTGTTCTTTTGTTCTTCAGTTTGAAATAATGTTTGTTTTAAACATAGAAAAGCTTTTTAAAGAATTTCAAACACTTGTGAATTTTCCCGAAAATTCTCCATTCGTTAGTACCGAAACCATGGTGCAACAAATCTCGGAACTGTTGCACGGTTTTGCCATAACTTATGCGTAAAAGAAATATGTTGAACTACCTCGTTTACAACATTTGTTCTAGACTATGGGCATGCTTGACTTGTCCTTCATCTTGATCATCTTGAACTTCTTTGAACAATCATGGGATGCTTCAATTTGCTAAACATTTACTAAGAGGCAAACAATTAAATCATAATGAAACTTGGCATCATCAACCAAGTGTGTTCTAACAGCAACCAAGCGGAAAGAGGAATTTTAATATTACAGTTCCGGTGATGTATCATTTTCAAACTCAATAGTGTTTCACACAGGAAGAAGCCATCAGGCACACAATTAATTTGACCGCCGCTCTCATAATGAACCTCTTGAATACTCTTTTGTAAAGCATGACTAACCCATCGTATCAAATCTGAATTATCATACGTGCTTCGACAGAGTAGACTAAATTTCTTGATAAGTGAGACTTGGTGCAATTCCAAAACCTTATCAACAAACTCCTTAAACCTTCGAGTTATTTCTACTCTCTCATTTTGTTTCAGATAAGGATAACGTGGTGCATCTTCAAAAGAAAGACAAGTTGTCAATGTAAAAAGGTGTCGCCATTGATAGAATACTTGTGCTCATAGCATGTCTTGTTGGTAGAAACGAAAGTATTTGATCGAGCAATTCATCGTAAACCTAAATCGATCCTATCCGAACAATACTGACTTATTGGGCCTTCTGCATGTTTACCAAGTTTAATAGGTGGTCTCATGGTCTTTACAAAGACAACCTGAAATGTAAATATGTAATGCAAGCCGGTGGCACAGTTAACCGTCTTGGCATTTTCATAGTCTATTACTCTATTTCCATTAAAAAGTATTCCAAGATCATTAATTTTCCAAATGGTATTTTAGCATTCTTCAGTTAAAAAAAAAAAACAGGACATAAACAAAGTAAAAAAAATGGAACCATATTACCGGTATGTACTGATGGGAAAACCTGTTGATCCTGATGATTTTTGCTCCTTGTGTTGACAAAAACAACTGACTGCCTAATTGTGGAGGATACCATGATGCTTCATAACATATATTGTCGGCTTCGACTTTAAACGACTTTTTCCTGTTATCTCTATAGTATAAAAGCCAAGTCTTTTAAATACTTTTGATTGGCTGCTTGAAAATAGGGGAAGAAAATCATGCTCTTCTTAATTTTAAACGTGGGAGTTGGGACTCCTTTTTTTTTAGGAGATTTAATTTCTCATTCTTCAGAAATCTTCAATCTACAATTCTAATGTATCACAATCAATATAACATTTGGGTTATTTTACATGATTTATATATTTTCCCTAGAAAAATAGCTTTAGTTTTGCATGAAAACAATTACGCTCCTTAATAAAAATAACGTTGGTTTTTGCATGAAAAAAATATCACAATTTTAAAAGTAACCCGTGCATTTTTGCACGGGATTAAAACTAGTAATATATGTATTGCCGGCTCATAAAGGTCAAGAAAATAATTAGTCAAAGTCAAATATACCGCGATCTCGGAGATAGAAGACTTGTTCTCACAGCAGTTCATGAGGTAAATTGTTGGTCCTATCCGAACAGTCGCAGTTATTAGGTCTCCTACATGTTTAGAGGTGACCAAAAATGGCAGTTGTATAGTCTCATCAGATGCTTGCTATATATTACAACTTCATAACAAAAACAAGAGGGGTCGAGTGTTTACCAAGTATTCCAACTTCAGTCTCATTTCTATGAATCAACAAAAAACATAATCCCAGAAATTCATTCAAGATTCGAATAGTATGCCCACCCACAAACACAATTTACAGGAATATACAAAACAGGAAAACGAACTTTAGAGCGCTGATCAATATCACGGACCCAAAATTAACAGTAACACAAGAAAAGAAATACCAAGAGATGTGGTATTGTAAAATTAGCAGAAAACCCAACATCATATTAAAAAAAATTACGGGTACAAATTTAACATAAGCATGGAAAACTATTTATCGTTGTGTTAATATACAAAAAATGATTTTATTACAGAACTAAATAACTATAACTATCATCTTATTCTCCTCGAAACAAACCAGTGCGAGTCCCGTCAGCAAATTGGGACAACTTGTGTATTTCAGGATCAACAGAGAAAAGGATAACTTTCTCATTTGGAAGAATGATACAACAGGCGACATTATAATGCAGTGGAACACTTCTCACTGCTAAACATCTTTTGCAATAAACAAGCTGTAAACAGTTTAATGTTTACAGTGCATCTCATAGCATTGTTGGATACTTGGCGTCGAGAAACTCCCGGAGAGTGCGAGCTGCTTTCTGACCACCCATCAGATCAGCCAGCTTCTCAATTGGAAGAAGAGCCATGTCCGACAAGCTGTCGCATCCATCCATTATCGCTCTGTAGTTGGAATCTGTCACACCTGGCAGACGCCTCAAAAACTCCACAGCTGATGTGTTATAGTTTTCAGCTCTGTAAAACAAAATAAAAAAAATGGAGTATTAAGCTATAATTCAAAACCCACGCAAAAAGGTTCAGTTCAGAGCCAGACCTTAGGGTAACATTATTTTCCAATTTCAGATGCTCAGGAATAATAGATCAAAACTTTGGGTTACTTCTGGTTGGACCATTTCGGATATATTACGTACTTTCAGACATTTGCTAGGGTCAGAGCAGGTCCTAGACCTCAAGCAAGACCTGAAGTGTAACATCAACTTTTGTAGCGGCATTTTCAGGTCGAGTTACTTTTTATCGCCTCACTAATTTGTTATCGGGACCTTGAAACAAGTTGCTTTCAATAGCATCTTTCCAAAACATCTTACTGTGAACATGCTTACATTATCCAAAACCGAGATCTGTTTTTCTAAATTATTTATCAATTAATTAATTTTAGTTATATATTTACATGGAAGACGATACAGAGGGGAGGGCAATCTCACCTTACATCATCCTCCACAATTCCCTCCTCTGATGGTACGCCAACTCTCATTGCCTTGGCCTCATCTGGTTCATCTTGATTTGCCTTTAAAGATGTGAATATCTCGGCAGTGGCATGCAAACTGCGAGACCAGACAATACGCAAACGGGGAAAATGCAAAACTAGCAATGAAAGCTTTGAAATGATGTTATTTGGAGTGACATCATCTCCAATATCACTTGCTGACTGCAAATCCAATACACCCAAATTACCAATATGTTTCAAGCTAAGGAAGAAGCTTTTAACAAAATGACTAAATGCATCGAGTATAAGTTCCGAGTTCCAATAATTTCCATTTATAAAGACTGACCATATCAAAGTATAATAATTTTGCATATACGCAGTCGCACCCATGTATTGAAAAAACAAAGATGCAAATGCAATTATTGGATGGCCTACAATTAATTGTGTTGGGGATCGTAAAGAATAGTGTTCACCTGAAAAGAAAAGCTCTTGTCCTGGGAAAACTCAATCAAGAGAACAGGTATTCTATAATAGCGGACCATTGTTTCAACTTGGTTATAGAGCCGCCCTGATTGGAAACTTCCAAAGAGATCCTGAATACTTTTCCTTTCTACACATATTAATGGGGAGAGGATGTAATCACCGACTTCTAAGGTCACCGGTATGATTCGCATACCTTTCTGGTGGAGGACATTGGGAAGGCTGCTCATGAATTCTCTCATGTCCACTATAACCTGCATAATTTACAGACATCAGCAACCCCTCAAAAGAGGAGTTATTTCGTAATTTCGAGATTTATTAAGTATCCAGTTGCAGAACAGAAGAATTATTATTTCACGTGCCTGCATTTCCTTCTCGGCTTCCTTTCTCCCACCTGCTTTTCTGGTTATTGAGTTTTGAGTCAGTGACGATTGTGGCTCAATGGACGAATTGAGGCCCATAAGATGCTCATCCTGAATTCGAACCAAACACACAAAAATATGAATCTCAACTCTCCCAGAATGACAAGGTAAAATGACATGCCATGAGAAATTAAAATTTGGCAAAATCAGAATTTGCCGAGTTCAGACTCAGAGCACGGACAAGTTTCATCCTATGGAAGTTCACTATACTTTTCTGTTGCTATGCCCACACTGGCGAACATAAATTTACTATAGATGTCTACAATTGCTCAGAGGAAAAACACAATCTCGAAATGATGTTCACAGCTAACAGCTCATCCACAAAGAACTGCTGTCAGTTTAACATAAGTTTGAAGCATGTTCATAACCCACACAGAATAGCATAGTTTTCGAAAAGTTTCCAGAATAAAAAAGTTCCTTAAAAGAAATACAGCAGAATTAGACGTCATATTCATGTACAGAAAACAGTCTGACAGCAGAAAAACACATGTAAGCAATATTACCAAATATTTCACGACTGCTACTTAAAGCATATGATGATCATTGTGGACATTTCAAGAAAGCATACCAGATTAACGGGAATCATCATCATTGATTTCTGTCTAATCAAAGATTCAAATGCTCCATTCTCACGCCGTATACTAGCCTCAAACTTCTGAACCTCTGTCGATTCTTCATAGAAAAGGAAATAAACTTTCACTTTCCTAGAGGGATGGTCAGCAGTATAGACCTCTATTTCTCTGACAAAGGTGACATCAGGATGGTAGACAATGATCACAGAAGGCTTCAAAATATCAAGCATACACTGATCACTTTCAAGAGCATGAAAATGTATTGGTGGTACTGGCCTTTGATTATTATGAACACCAGGAGTAACGTGTTCAGCGTGTTTCCTAAGAATCCCATTCCCATCCGACACCAACATACAATCATCAGTCTTTTCACCTTCATTAACCAGACTATCAATTCGGGATTTGTCACTTATTTCACCCACTGCATTGCTACTCTCTGTCAACTGTTTTCCTTGCAACCGTTTTCTGCTTCTCCCCTTTTCTCTTCGCTGGCCTTTTACTTCATTGCCAGCATCATGTTGAGCAGATTCTTCATCAACAATTTCTTTTTTGGACAAATGCCTAATTGCTGAAGCAGCAGCCAACAAAGCATCATTTTCCAGCTTGTTTATGCTGGTAGCTTCGCCATTTTCCTTAGCAGTCTGAGGAACAGCACCGTCAAGTATCCCAAAACCTTTGGGCTCTTTTGCTTTCTTTTTGGTACCCTTGGTTCTTCCTTCGTAACGCTTCAACTCTACTTTGCTCAGCAAGTACTTTTGCCATTCTTCCTGCATAACCTGTCGAGGGAATATTCAATGTATCACACTAGCAGTCATTAAGAACATGCAACAATGTTTAGTAGCACAGATAGGCAAAAAAATTCTCATCAACTCATTTACAGCAACACAATCATGTGCTAGAATAGAGGGCCCAGGCTGACACCTCAAACCGCAAGAAGCTAGTAAAGAGCAAGGGGTAGCAAGCGCTAAAACTCAACCCAAAAATAATTGCAAACCTCAAGGCAACATTTGTGTAGCCAACTACAGTAGTATCAAGTAGAAATGAATATGACTACGGTATTATTTACATTAGGGAACTCCGCCTGTGAGTGTCTTCGGGCACTCACTGCCGGTCCCAAGCCCGGATAAAGGAGGAGGGTTGCGGTAGGTCTGTGGCAGCCAGCATAAAAACTTAAGTCACATTTTATGGACATGAATCGGGACATGGTTGAGAGTGATAGAGCATGATATGAGAGTTCTGGGGCTGGAGGAGAGTATGGTGACGGAGAGGGCACAATGGAGGAAAGGATACATGTGGTTTTTTAGTATTTGATGTTTTTGACATATTTAGTGTTTTTTATTTAATTTCAAGAAATTAAATTATTTATTCTTCTCTCCTTTATTGCACTTTTTTACCAACCACTTTCTTATAGATTTTACTTGGTTCATTCCGGATCCTTAATTTTATTTCCGTTTTTAAAAATCGTTCTAATCTTTTCTCTCGATTTACATTTTAAGTTTTTATAAAAGAAATCCGGAATTCGATTTTAAAACCCCTAAGTTTACCTTAACTTTCCATTATATTTTCGTTCTTCCCTTTTGTTTTTCATCTTCTCTTTTTTTATTCGCATTTTGAGGCGTGCGTTCACCCATGGACGGTTCGAAAGGATGATTCATGTCAGCCGACCCCAAATCTTTTGGGATTAAGGCTCTGATGTTGTTGTTGTTGTATTATTTACATTAGGGCATCAAGTTCAAGCCTCCTACTCGCTTCAACGTATAGAATGTCTGCTATAGTTTTACGCAAAAAAAAAAAAAAAGTTTACAAATAAGCTGCCCGGAACTTAAAAATCATAGCTTTGTCCTGCCTAAAACATGCAAACCTGATTTTCAAAATCACCACCAGGAGCAACTTGCACAAACACAAATGCACACAGCATAGAACAACACTCCATCTTTCTCCACAGCAGTGAACAAGGTGGCGAAAGAAAGGGAGAATGATGTGCAGATGGAACTGAGAAAATGTCACACTAAAGCAAAAGGTGTACGAGAGTGGGATAAAAATTTACTAAGAGACAAGGTTCACTGGCCCCTAGTAAAAAATCTTGTCCAAAATAGAAGCATACAATGAACACAAGTAACTTCTAATAGTCACTGGAAAGCGAGAACATGAAAATACCTTATTTGGGCCATTCATAATGCAATCCTCAAGCTGCATACAAGAGTGTTCATCCTTGCATACGACTAAAACAATTCCATTGTCTTCTTCTGATATTGCATTCACTAGTTCACCACTTGATAATGCTTGTTTCTGCCTCTCTTCCTGAATCTCCTCTAATATATCCTGGCAGACATTAATTATTTTGTAAATCAAACTAACATACAGAAAGGAGATATTTATCAATTATTGTAACTGTAAAACCTTTCATAAATATTGCACTTAGTATATTCCTGCACAGTGTCATAAGGCACGAAGAATCCAATTTCAAATTATTCTTAAACAACAATGAATGACACTATATAGAAGTATAGAACAATAAAACTCACTCACTCACACGCAACACCTTCCACTTTGGCGCTTCCTCCAGAACTTCACGAAGACACACTTGTCCATTTGAAACACCATTTCCTTTCAAAACAAAGAAAGATCCTCAAAACAAGTTTGAATCCGACAATTTCAATTTCATTTACTCAAAGAAACTTGTAAGGTCCGCAAAGTATTAGATGTTTATTTTGCAACACTTGTGACAAATCATTAAATTGAAAAATATGTGTGTAACCAACAAGCTTCAAATAATCGATATCCATATCAATGAAACTGATGGGTAAGGAGCCAGTTACCTTCTTTCTCTTGTACCTCCTTTGCTTTTCTCTTCTTTCCAGACACCTTTGCAGTCTGTCCACCACTTGAATTACCGGCTTCAGACCTCGTAAAAAGGTAAACCCGCTTCTTTGCATATTCAAAAATTTTATAACTTGATTCAGCAAAAATCCACACAGACCGGAAACTCTCTGAAACCCTCAGTGAATCCAAATACTTCAAGTAAGTCACAGCATCATACCTAACCAAAAGGTTTACAAACTGCCAATGTCATTGAGGCAGAAAACAAAGAAAGCAAGTTCCCAACCAACATTTTATGAGTTTATTTATGCTCGTGTAACCATACAACCTTACATGAAGAGTTCTAAGAGAGACATAATTTAACTCAATGGTAAATTTTAAAGCCAAAACCACAAGTACTCAGGTTTTACCTGACAAGATAATCCAACAACTTCCTTAATGTCTTCAAATCCGAAACCAGCTGTTTCGTCTTCTTGCCAAGGGTATGCCAGATAGGGTCTAACTGCATCCTAATAATCTCATCAAAAGACTTAAATAGCCCATTCTCGACAGTCAAATCCTCGACATCAACCTTATTAGTCCTCCTCATTTCCTTCAAACAAGCATCCATAACCTCAATAATCGCCTTCTGAATGACTCGCATAGCCGAGCTCATAGGCACCCTAATATCCACCACTTCAGGTGGCTCCTTCTCCAGCTCTTGCGAAACGTAAACCTGAAATCTAGGCCACAAATGCAGTTTCCTAACAAATAAACACTTCAATATCCTCTCTGCTTTCGCAAAACCCGCCACCATCGCCTGAGGCTTATCCGAAAACGCCCTCACATACACACTCCTGTTAAACGACCTCAATATCCTCACAATAAACGCCTCCGTAGACGTCTCCGACAGCAAATGCGCATTCATAATTATAATCCCAGATACCTTTGACGTTGGTATCTTTGAATTCAACAAATCAACAATCAAAATCCTAGAGGTGATGAAATAGACACCCCCAGATGAATAAAGCGCGTACCTTTGTTGGGCAGGGAGCTCTGAGGTGATTTCAGTGGGACCCTCATCGGAACTAGGGTTAGGGTTATTAGGGTTTCTAGGGTTTGAAATTGAGATTGATTTTCTCTGAAATGGGTTTGCGGAAAGGATCAAAAGTGTACCTTGATCGGAAGAATGAAGGGAGAGAAGGGTAGAAATGAGTTTGGAGAGATTTAATCCGGATGAAATTACGACTAAACCTCCAATCGGATCTTCAATGAGTTCGGAGATTATGTGTTCATGAAATTGAACCATAACTTGCGGTTTTTTTTTAATTAATTGGAGAAATTAATGGGGTTGATGCTTGATTTCAAAAATTGGGTTAATTTTTAGGGTTTCTGAGGGGAAATTGGGTAAATTAGGTTCGTTCTTCCCCAAAAATGAATATGAGAAATAATTTATGGCGGGAAAGGGGGTTGGCGGTTCGCTTAGGAAGATAACAACGTTGATTATGCGGTTGTCTCTAAATTATCGTATCTTTCACTTGATTTCTGAATACGTTAGGTCTTTAATCAATTTAGTACGATTCTCTAACCAACTTGGCAATGAACATAACAACAATCATAACCAATTTAGCACAAGAGTCTCTAACCAACTTGGCAATGAACATAACGACAATAGATTATTCAGATTTGATAATCAGGAGTTTCGTAGCAGATCTTATTTTATTATATTTAGCCGATTCGCTTTCACAACTATTGTTTATAGAATAATTTGCTATGAAATATATGACTTTATAGTTGTATCAAAGTCTAAACTAGCCATTATTAATTTGGTTTCATTGTGTTGAGAAAGGATTGGTAAGCAAGTAAGCAGCCAAGCGAGATGTTATGTTTACATTGCAGTTATATGGTTAGGCTTGTGGGTGAGTAAATTGGAATAAATTTCAAAAAAATGTTGAGATATATACGGTGCCAAAGTGGAATTGGAAGTTGAATTGAGATAAATGAGTTGTTTCGTAGTTCGCCAACAGTGTATCCACGTAATCCACCCCTTGTCCTTGTCATAGCATTCACGATAAGAATATAAAACTTGAGTTATTAGGATAAAGTATACAATGAGTACATCATTTCCGTTAGTGAAGCTTAGTTAATGTGTTACTAATACTTTATCCTTATACCTATGGGGAGCGAGATGCCTCCTGCGTAATTTTCTCTAGAACCATTATGCCCCTGCTTATTATCATCTACCAATTTCTTACAGCCGCTTATCCTATTTAAGGACGATTATGCCCTTGATTGTTATCATTTATCAATTTCCGACAGCTGTCCATCCTATTTGACATGTCGTTACTCGTTTTCTTACTATTGCGCCCTATATGCTTTTGTTATTATCAATTTATCATGCATAAACAACCTTATTTATCTTCACTTTCCTTCTCATTCAAACACATCTGCACTGTTGCACATAAAGCTTTCTCCGTCATTACTCCGGAAGCCTCGCGTCGGTCAATTGTCTGTGAAACTGTGAAGTGATCGCCTCTTATCCACCCTAATTTCCAAATTGTCTTTCATAAATCAAGGTAATTAATGGTGGTGTTGAGATATTGTTGGCTAGTTTTTGTCTTAAGGAAGGTTGAATGTGAAACATTTTACAAGGTTATGAGATTAAGTTGTTCCACATCGGGAAACTAAGAGACTTGTGATATGCTTATAAAGGATTCCACCCACCATTTAGTAACAATGTCTTGTGTTTTTGGGCTTAAGTGAGGACAAATAATGGGCCAAAAGGCGCACATCCCATCTTATTAGGATTCTGTTACAACGTTGGTGGCTCAGGTTGTTATAAATGGTACCAGAGCAACACTGCGACCGTGTGTTGAGCATGTGGTCAGGAGGGTCACCCACCTAGCGAAGGAGGATTCTGGGCTTGGATGCGGTTAGCTTTAAGGCACAACGAGGACGTTGTGTTCTTTAAGTGAGGGAGTTTGTAACACCCCATGAGGTTATGAGATTAAGTTGTCTCACATAGGGAAAATAAGAGACCTGTGATATGTTTATAAAGGATTCCACCCACCACTTAGTAACAAAATCTTATGCCTTTGAGCTTAAGTGGGGACAAATAATGGGTCCAAAGGTGCACAACCCATCTTATTAGGATTATGTTATGACGTTGGTGGGTCGGGTTATTATAGGATGTCACACCACAGTTTCCGATACCTACAATTCTTAGACTTTAACTGATTTTACATTGTAGCTCCGTGTCATAACTTATTCCACCCGAGTTAATATTTTAGTTGTGCTAATTTGCTAGATGTACGAGTGTATTGAATTTCGAGTACGAAGTTCCTTATAAGAGGGGAAATTGTAATAAGTAAAATGAGTTCTATTAGAGAATATTAGGATAATATTCTAGAGAATATATTATCACTAGATAATATATTAGTTAGACGATATCTATCTTATTAGTTAAAGGTAATATTATGCTTATCATATATTATCTCAAAATATTCTGTTACTAGCTAGCTATATATATGTAACCGATCTCTCATTGAGAAAACATGTCGTTCAGTTATAATCTCCATTATATTCTCTGCCTAACGGGCCGGGTGGTATGACTTCGTGGATCGTTTAATTACGTAAATTTGGACGTGTTGATGTGACTCATATTTGTGCACATTTAGTTCCCGAACTAGCCTCGTTCCCATGCTTTCTAGTGCTTATTAGGGTCGTTTCTTATATTTAGTTCCCTACATTGCATATTCTTTGAGGTTTTGTGTCCTTGGTAGGAGAGGATTGCTAGCCTTGCATTTATGGAGCAAAATAAAGCTAAATGGAGTGCATCTAATGACCAAGCATCAAAGAGGAGACCATTACTAAAAGCCTAAGCGAATAAATGAAGTAGAATGGGCAATGATGAAGACCCCCCACGACCTCCCAATGATCCCCACGGATCCTTAGGCAATCAAAGAAGAAGAAGAACAGCTGATCAAAGATCCGGTCGTCTCAACCCTCAATCCGGGCGTCCCGAGCCCAGGTCGGGCGTCTCAAGCCTCAATCCGGGCGTCTCACCTTCAGGTCAAGCGGATCCCTGGGCAGCACGAGTTTGCTTTAATGTCAATCCGGACGGCTCTCTCTAGGACTTGTAAAGCACTAACCATCTTCTTAGGGACTTAATCGTCATTTAAGCCCTTAGTTACCCTAATACTTGTACTTAGTATAAATACCCCATTGTGTTAGGAGATTATGGACCAAGTTCTAATTTAGTATTAAGCAAGTTTAGAGATTACTAATCAAGTTGTATTCACTCAATTCAATATTAATCAAATCTTAATTCCTCTTTAATCCTTCAAGTGTTCTTAGTTTTAGTCGGGTAATTTGAAGACTATTTGGGTTTATTGAAGACTTGACAACTCTTCATCATTCATCGAGTGTTCTTCTATTATTCTTTGCTTATTATTTGGATCATCCCTAAGTTGGTATAATCCTTTTTACCTTTTCTTAATTATTGTTTTACGCATTTACCATGTTTAACTTTGTTAATATGATTGACACCTTCATTAACATGTTTACCATAGTCATGAGTGAGTAGTCTCCTAGCTAGGGCTAATGGGGGATTAGGGGAACTATAACATGGGGGTAGATTCATACTTAATCTAATATGCTTTCATAAGATTGCTTGCTTGTTGTAGTGTCAACCTATGCACATGTTATGCTTGATAAATTGCTTGACTAACAAACCTTGCATGTGTACATCTCTTATCTATTCAACAAGACTTGTAAAATATAAACTAACTCGAGTCTTGTTAGACTATGCATAAAAGTGACTAGGAAGAGACTAAGTTGACTTGTAGGTGTTGTACAATCTTGACCGACTCGGCTCCGGGACCCAAATCTTTCTAGGAATTGTAAGACATAAACTAACTCGATTCCACTACAACAATAATTTGCTTGCAACTATGTAAATATGTTTGTATGATTACCACCATGAATCCCCTATGAACCCATGACACCCTAGTGCCTCAATCTATTGTTTACAAACCCCCACTTTACTTGCTTATTTTACTTTCGTTTCTTTATATTTCATTGTTAAGTAGTGTAGTTTGATACCTCAAATCTCAACCCAATTTGTGACACCCTAAGACATAGCTTTTTACAACCGATAACTTAATTCAATACCCGTCCTTTGGGATCCGACCTTTACTTGCCACTCTACTAAGAGTAGTTTGTTTAGTTATAAATATTGTTTTGGTTGGTTGGCTTAGACGACAAAGTTTTGAACCGTACCAAAAATGGCGCCGTTGCCGGGGACGGTGTTCAATTGAATTGTTATCATTTGTTTTTTTTAGTTGTGTCTTTCTTAACCTTGGGGAAGTCAAACTCCTAAAGGTAGTTTTAATTGTTTTCTAGTTGTTTCCTTTTTGTATGTCTAGGAGATCACAAGGTAGACTTTTGTCTATTGATCCCGATATTGAAAGAACCTTGACCAATATTAGAAGAGTTGTTAGAGGAACTGCGACAAGTGTAGGTATTGGAGAACTTATGGACAATGGTATTGTCCAATCGGATAGTGTTGAGTTTATCAACCCTTTTTCAATACAAGGAGAGGAGAACCCAATTCAAAACAAACCACAAAATCAACCCACAATGCCTAAATTTTCATCTCATTCCGTACCAACCGAGGAGAAACCTACCAAATGGTACTCCGACACCACCTCACTTAACCGGTAATTTCATTGCCAAATCCCCATTCATACAATTAGTTGAGAGAAGTCAATTTGGAGGGATGCCTAGTGAAGATCCTCATCTACATATGGAGGCTTTTTGTGACTATTGTGATGCAATCTCTCAAACCGGAGTGACCCATGATCAAATTCGATGGGTGTTGTTTCCTTTTCCCCTGATCGGAACCGCAAAGCAACGGTTAAAGAGCCTAGACATAGCTAGTCTTGGTATTGATTCATGAAAGAAGTTAGCACTTGCCTTCTACAAGAAGTTCTATCCTCCGGAGAAGACTAACACGTTGAGAGCCTAAATCACCAGGTTCAAGCAAAGGGATGAGGAATCATTATATGAAGCATGAGAGAGATTTAATGATACTTGTCGCTCTTGTCCTCACCATGGACTTAGTGAATGGTTCCTTGTTCAACAATTTTGGAATGGCTTATATGAAGACTCACGAAATGTGCATAATATGGGCTCCAATGCGAGGTTCACCGAGGTTGATGACAACCAAACATGGGCTAAAATCGAAGAGATGTCGGTTCATAATTCCCAATATAGTAGGCCACGAAAGGCCACTAGAGGAGGAAAGCATGAGGTGGATTCCATCACACAATTGGGTGCTCAACTAAGTTCTCATATCGACACCATAAACTTGAAGTTTGAGAAAGCCATGACCAAGCTTGATGAAGCTTCCCAATCACTCAAACAATATGTTAATGCTATGATGGCATCATCCTCAATCCCAAATGGAGTGTGTGAAAGTTGTGGAACCTTGGGACATGATCAAAGCGAATGTAGAGGAACAAGTGAACATGTGAATGTTGTCCAAGCATACAAAAATGGTACCCCTTATTCCAACTACTACAATGAGAATACCAAATTCCATCCAAATCTTTCATACAAGAGCCAAAATGTCCAAAACCCCCAACCCACATATACACCTCCTTCAATGAGAAATCCTACTCAAAGACCATACTACAATCAACTCAATGACCAAGCTTTTGATGTTCAAAAAGTGGTCCTCCAAATGCAAAACAACCAACAAGATTTCTTTGCTCAAATGCAAAGGGATAGTCAAGCCAAAGAAACTACCATCAACAATATCCTTGCTCACACGAAAATGTTGGAGACTCAATTGTCTCAATTGGCCTCTTCTAGCTCCCAAAGACAAAAGGGACGATTACCTCCTCAAGGTAATCCTCCCACAAGACATGAGACCATCAATGCTATCCACTTGAGGAGTGGTACTAGATATGAGGGACCAAAGATGCAAGTTGAAGAAGGAATTGTTGAGAAGAATGACAAGCAAAGTGATGTGATTGAACCACTAAGGATAAATCCTAAGGTGGTGGAGACAACTATCAATGACTCATCAAAGAAGGCTAGAGAAGGCTAAAGAAGTTGAGAAAGAGCCTATTGTGATTAGACTCCCATTCCTAAGTCGTCAAGCTAAGCCTAAGTTTGATGAGCAACTTGGAAAGTTCATCGAGATTGTGAAGAATTTAGAGGTTTCTATACCATTCACGGAGCTAATCCATCATGTTCCGGCCTATGCAAAGTATATGAAAGACATACTTACCAAGAAGAAGTCCATCCGAAAATTGGAAACCATTGCCTTTACTAAGGTAAGTAGTGCAATTCTACAAGGGAATTCCCCACCAAAGCTCAAAGATCCGGGAAGCTTCTCCATTCCATGTACAATTGGTGATACCACAATCAACAAAGCACTATGTGATCTAGGTGCAAGTGTGAGTGTCATGCCATATTCGGTGTGTGAAAGACTAGGAGTGGGAGAGCTCAAGTGCACCAACATGACCTTACAAATGGCGGATCGTTCAACAAAGAAACCACTAGGGGTATGGGAATATGTACCCGTGAGAGTTGGAAAGTTCTTCATACCGGTGGACTTTGTCATTGTTGATATGGAGGAGGATTCTAACATTCCAATCATTCTAGGAAGACCATTCCTACACACCGCCGGAGCGGTGATCGATATAAAACATGGAGAGCTCACACTTGAAGTAGGTGATGAAACAATCACCTTCAACCTTGATAAGACTATGAGAGCTCCCAACTTGTTTGAGCCATGCTTTATGGTTGATCACTATACTCGGAAGGGTAAGAATAAGAAGATGGAACCTCCATTCAAACAACAAGGGAAAGATGGAAATCTCAAAGAGAAGGGCAAAGACACACCGCCCAATTGGAAGAAAGATATTGATAATGTTGAAATGGCTCTATTCGGAGAGCATGGAATTTTTCACAACAAGAATGAGAGCTTGCAAATCTCACCCATGACAAGTATTGATGGAGGCCTCATTGGCCATGATGACAAGGAAGGAGAGTCGCTCTTGTCAACTCATGATCCACCCTACATAGAGGAGAGAGCAAATGAAGTTTATGGTCTATGGGACGATAAATTTGAAGGATTGGTTAATCCCTACATTAGGAATGCTATGACTTTAGACCAAGGCTTGATGGATCCTTGTCAACCCTTTGACTCGGTTTACAATAATGAAGACAACAATGTGCAAGGGTTTATGAAGACCTTTACCATGAAAATGAACAAGCCTTTGACTACTTCTACAAGGTGTTGAGCAACATCAACAACACCTTGGCTTTTCCCACTCGACACCTCTCAAAAGAAGGAGAGTTTGGTGGAGTCCTCCCTAAACCACAATTTGTAAATATTCTAACCTCTTAACTTACATTTCACTTAACTTGTACATTATTGAAGAATTTGTGTGACATGAGAGCAACTGAGGGAGGGATTTTAATGTGCTTTAAATGTGTAGTGTTTGATGATCAAATGTGGGGAAGCACATACCTAGGCTAATCAAGCCTTTGTAATGCTACCCAAGAAGAAATGAAGAAAGAAAGAAGAAGATTTGACATGGGGAGAAGATCCCCACGAGCAGAGCTGAGCTCGTGGGGACTGAGAAAGGGGTGCAAAGTGAAAATCTGCTCTGGAAAGAAATATGCCCGAGCCGACTACGGCCCGAGCGTCTCAATGCTCAAGACGCCCGACCTCAGCTCAAGTCGTGGGGACTGGAGTAGCTCTCAATTGTTATATTTTTCACTGGAAGACAATCTGCCCATCTCCAGCTCAAGTCAAGCGAGCCAGATGTAAATTCGCTCGACTTGCCTCCAAGACGCCCGTCTCCAAAGCCCTGCAGAAAGTTGATTTTCCACTGGGTGAAAATCCGCCCGACTTCACCTTAAGTCGCCCGTCCCGACCTGCTATATCAACAAAACACGGGACCAACTCTTCTTCTTCATTTAATTTCTTTTCATTCAAACATAAACACAATACTTTTCCCTCACTTCAACCTTCAAACCCTCATCCAAAAACAACAATCTCACATCCAAATTCACCACAATCAAGTCCAAACTTGCTCAAATCAAAAACAAATCACTCCTTCATCAACATAAGACCATTCAAACAACAATTTCTTCACAAAATCAATCAATTTCTCTAGGGTTAGGTGAAAATTCAAAAAACCCCAAAATTGATTGGGCATTCAATTGAAACTTGAAGAAGAAAGGAGCATTCAAGCATAAACTTGGTTTGTTGATACTACATTGAAAGGAGAAAAGCAATGGCAAGGACCAAGGGAGTAATCAAGGCAACAAAAACACCAACATTGTCCAAAAGACAACAAGCTCTAGCATCCAAAGCAATGGTCTTGGTTCAACAGAGGGAGCAAGCTCCTTCAACCGTCAATGCTATCGAGGAAGCTACTACTTCTACCCAGGAAGTGGAACAATTGAAGAATTATCCGGAGGTAACTTTCTTATCCGATAAGCATAGGCTTGCATTCGAATTCCTAGCCAAGAAAAAGATTCTAGCTACAAAATTCATATGTCAAGATGCTTTGAGTAAATTGGGTGTCCTTGAGCAAACAAAGGCATTTTTCGAGTCCATGGGGTTATCAACCCTCTTTGAAATGAATGAATTGACATACCCCTACTTGACATTGGAATTCATTAGTTCCTTGAGGGAGTATAAAATTGAGGCTCGAGATTATGTAGAATTCCGTCTCGAAAATAAGACCAGAACGATGCACAAAGGTGAATTTGGTAAAGTGTTTGGGCTCAAGAACCATGACCGATTCAACAAGAAACCCTTGGAGTTTGATGCCAAACCACTTTGGCAAGCTATCTCCAGTCGTGAGTTCACTACCTTCAAAGAGTGTCATGCCTTGTACATTCATCATCTGGGTATAAGATATTGGCACAAGTTCGTGGCAAACACTTTGATTGCTAGAAAGGAAGCCAATCACTTGACGGAATTAGACTTTGTTTACCTTGAGTTTCCTTGAATATTGGTGGGAAGCCCAAAAGCGAGTACAATGTTCTTCAACTATTGATCAAAAGATGGTTGGATATTGAGAATGGGAAAGATGGTGTGGCCTTAATTGTTAATGGAGGCTTGGTGACGAGATTGGCAAGTCATTTTAACCTAGATTTCAACAAGGATAACACTTATAAATCGGTTAAAGGGAGCCACCTTCTTGACATGAGCAATTTGATTCATAAGTTTCAATGGGTCAAGCATGATAACTTGGACCATACCTATGAGTGGCTCATCAAGGATGCTAATTCCATTGTCTTACCAAGCAAGATTTATCGCATCTCTACCCACCGGACCAACTACCTTATTCCCGTTTCCGAGCAAGCCGAGACCATCATCAAACAACAACGAAATCTAAGAGAAGAGCCCTCCTTCTCCATTGTTATACCACCTTATCCCTTTGCCTACCAAGAGTTCAAACCGAGTGATGCTACGGTGGGCAATTACTACTTGACCCAACTAAAGCAACATATGCATAAAGAAACTTACAATGATTGGGTGAATGCCTACTACGCCCAATATCCACCCCTATACCATCTTGCTAGGCAAGGACTCCTTGATCCTTCGAGTTCTTTGCCAACTTGGGTGGATAGGAAAGTGTTTTTTCCTAATGCTTCTCAAGATGAATAAAGGGATAACCGGGAAACAAGGATAGAGGAGGAATTTGATGATGATCAAGAGCGGGGAAGGTAGTGGGTCTTGCCAAGATGATGAAGAAGAAGAGCAAAGTTCTAGTGAAGAAGAAGATGGTGAAACCTCCGGTTCCATGGAGGTAGATGATGATGAGGATGTCGCGATGAGCGATAATTGATGGTTGACAAAGCATGAAGGAAGGCACTATAATGAGGGGTTGATCACTTATGCTAGTACCAACCTATTCCATTATGAGTCTCCTACCCCTCTTTTTGCTTTGTTTTTGTCTCATATTTCCTTGACTTCTATAACATTTAACTTGTATCACTTTGAGTTTGGAGTCCTAGCACCACTTAAGGGACTCCTACATTGGTCCCATTGGGGTGATTATTTTTTGCTCCCACCATGTAAAATCCAAAATGACAACTTACTTTTCATGCATTACATTTGCATGCTTGTGAATAAACTTTCCCTCTTTTCTATTAGAAATAGTGTTTGGTTTAGTTTGGGGAAGTTCATTCATAAGCAACCCGAGTTAATTCAAATTAGCTCTCCGAACAATAGAAAGCATGCATCATATAGTTTAGCTTAGTTTGTATCACTTGTATATATTTATCACATGTAAATATTTTGCATATAGTTTGCATCTAGTGTAGAATCATGCATCATTCATTTTATTGTATTTGCACAATTTCCTATTGTTTTGTCCATTGGGGACAATGTCCATTCTAAGTGCGGGGATGGGGAATTCTAACACTTTATTAACTCAAAAATTTCAAAAATCCCAAAACATGTTCTTCCTGTTTGTAGTGTAGAAATGTATATATTGTATATATTTGTTTGTTTGTGTTCACTTCTATTACATTGGACCAACTACGCCATATTCTAGGCATGAGAAATATGAAGACCACATGGTATGATCTTTCCAAATCTCCTTTTTCTTCTTATATGTTAATGACAATGTGGCTTCTTTTTGTTTGATGCGGTACAAACCAATGTGATTCTAGGAGTTGTATTTAGACTATATGGCATACTAGTGATAGTAGCATTTGCATTAGGTTGTTTATATGCTAGTTGCATCATGGCATATAGTTGCATTTTAGGAAAAAAATTGTGAAAGTGTCTAGTTGGGAAGCTTGGCAAGTGTATATAGGCCCTTGTGGATAATTTTTCTCCTTGAGACTTTGTTTGCTAGAATACCTTCAAGACACCCTAGGATGTGTCATACTAATATCTTTTGACCCATGGATTAAGGCCTAGTCAAGAGTAACTTGTGGTGTGATGACTCCTTAGCTACCGCTTATTCCAAGGCGACCCTTGATGCCATGCAACCGTTCTTACACTTTTATCATCATATTTTGTCAACAAAAAGGGAATGGGCACAAAAATCTCCAATTTGAGTTCAAGTACCAAAGTGAAAATAAAAAAGTTTGCAAAAATTACACCAATGAAAAGAGGAGCAAAAATAAACTCCTATACTTCAATAAAATTACCCTTGCTACAAAATGGGGTTACGTTGAAAATGTTCAAAAAGAATGCAAAGAAATTGCCAAGTATCAAAATTGCCAAACATAAAAAAAGGCAAAGAAATGTTCTCAAAAGACAAATGAGACAAGAAATTGGGGGGAAAAACAAAACAAAAGCAAATTACTATTGTGAAACTCAAAGCATATTAATCCCTTTTATCCATTGACGATCCTCTTCTTTGTTGCATGGTGGAAAGGGGACGACTCTTCTTTTTGTCTAGGCGAGAGGGGGAATTCCGCGATCCTACATTATTTCTAACACCATAGGGAACCTACTCTTAACAAAAGCATTTAGCGATAAGGATAAAAGTACTCTAGTTTGACACAACTTGGAGGTGATTTGTTGGTATCCTTTTAGACTTAGTAGCTTGGAGAAATGATATCTACAATGGAATGTGTACCCTTAGATTGCTTCCTCTTTAGATGATTTCCGCCACTTAGATGAAGAAAGTGGCTATTCTTTTGTAGATGTATCCATTACTTGTTTTGTTTGCTTAATGCTTGGATGTATCGCCATTTTGGAAAGCCCTACCTTGCCTTGCAAGAAAGCATCTTACCTCATGGATGTCTTGTTGTGAGTTGAAGGGGCGGAGTGAGACTCACTTATTGTCTCACATCGGCTAGTAGTACTAATAAAGGTCATAGTTTTAGTCACCTCTTTACTTGGGATGAGCAAAGGTTCGGTTTGGGGATATTTGATGTAACTCATATTTGTGCATATTTAGTCCCCGAACTAGCCTCGTTACCATGCTTTCTAGTGCTTATTAGGGCCGTTCTTATCTTTAGTTCCCTACTTTGCATATTCTTTGAGGTTTTGTGTCCTTAGTAGGAGAGGATTGCTAGCCTTGCATTTATGGAGCAAAATAAAGTTAAATGGAGAACATCTAATGACCAAGCATCAAAGAGGAGACCATTACTAAAGGCCTAAGCGAATAAATGAAGTAGAATGGGCAATGATGAAGACCCCCCACGACCTCCCAATGATCCCCACGGATCCTTAGGCAATCAAAGAAGAAGAAGAACAGCTGATCAAAGATCCGGTCGTCTCAACCCTCAATCCGGGCGTCCCGAGCCCAGGTCGGGCGTCTCAAGCCTCAATCCGGGCGTCTCACCTTCAGGTCAAGCGGATCCCTGGGCAGCACGAGTTTGCTTTAATGTCAATCCGGACGGCTCTCTCTAGGACTTGTAAAGCACTAACCATCTTCTTAGGGACTTAATCGTCATTTAAGCCCTTAGTTACCCTAATACTTGTACTTAGTATAAATACCCCATTGTGTTAGGAGATTATGGACCAAGTTCTAATTTAGTATTAAGCAAGTTTAGAGATTACTAATCAAGTTGTATTCACTCAATTCAATATTAATCAAATCTTAATTCCTCTTTAATCCTTCAAGTGTTCTTAGTTTTAGTCGGGTAATTTGAAGACTATTTGGGTTTATTGAAGACTTGACAACTCTTCATCATTCGAGTGTTCTTCTAATATTCTTTGCTTATTATTTGGATCATCCCTAAGTTGGTATAATCCTTTTTACCTTTTCTTAATTATTGTTTTACTCATTTACCATGTTTAACTTTGCTAATATGATTGACACCTTCATTAGCATGTTTACCATAGTCATGAGTGAGTAGTCTCCTAGCTGGGGTTAATGGGGGATTATGGGAACTATAACATGGAGGTAGATTCATACTTAATCTAATATGCTTTCATAATATTGCTTGCTTGTTGTAGTGTCAATCTATGCACATGTTATGCTTGATAAATTGCTTGACTAACAAACCTTGCATGTGTACATCCCTTATCTATTAAACAAGACTTGTAAGATATAAATTAACTCGAGTCTTGTTAGACCATGCATAGAAGTGACTAGGAAGAGACTAAGTCGACTTGTAGGTGTTGTACAGTCTTGACCGACTCGGCTCCGGGACCTAAATCTTCCTAGGAATTGTAAGACATAAACTAACTCGATTCCACTACAATAATAATTTGCTTGCAACTATGTAAATATGTTTGTATGATAACCACCATGAATCCCCTATGAACCCATGACACCCTAGTGCCTTAATATATTGTTTACAAACCCCCACTTTACTTGCTTATTTTACTTTCATTTCTTTATATTTCATTGTTAAGTAGTGTAGTTTGATACCTCAAATCTCAACCCAATTTGTGACATCCTAAGACATAGCTTTTTACAACCGATAACGTAATTCAATACCCGTCCTTTGGGATCCGACCTTTACTTGCCACTCTACTTAGAGTAGTTTGTTTAGTTATAAATATTTTCTTGGTTGGTTGGCTAAGACGACAAAGTTTTGAACCGTACCACGTGTCTTAGATTTTTTAGTTTAGTGTGATTCTTTTCTTTTAATTTAGTCAGTTTGTTTCGGCCTCACAAGTCCGGTATTTTACGAGTTTGCTTTGGCTCTCATACACCATTTGTTTTGTTTTTTTAGTCGGTGTTTACGAGTTTGCTTCGGTCCTCGTGCACCATGACGTCCCTTTGTTTGTGTCTACGAGTTGTTTCGACTTTTGTGCACTATTAGTCTTTATTTGTATGTGTGGTTTTTCCAACGGCACGATCAAGACAACTGCAAGGCATCACGTTCGATTTAGCGCATCAACAAGGCTCAACTTGGTTCATCTACCATCAACATTATCAATTATCTTTGGGCCTGTCAGAGTGTCCGTTACCACTGTTTTGACTTAGGGAGTGTATTAGAGAATATTCTAAAGATTATATTATAACTAGATAATATATTAGTTAGAAGATATCTGTAACACCCCCATCTACCAAATTTGAAGCGCTACCATCTCGGTTGCCTGAGGTAAAGTATATCAAATGGACCGCATAAAAAAAACTTTTATTAAAGGTACAATAATGTTTAATCAAATACAATACCAAAAAACCAAACCAAAATCGAAATACAACTCCGAAATGAAATGAAAAGAATAGCTAATGTTTAATGCGACAGCGGAAGCTAGCTAAAGAAAGTGTGATGACTCTGCCCCATTGTGGACATAGGCCACCCGCACACCAATCTGTGGACATAGAGCATTCTGAAAGCCACGTTTGGTGATGTAGAAATGCTTTCGACCGGATCGCTTTAGATCGGTCGGTTTCGTGAAGGTCTCGAAACGATGCAGAGATGTTCGAAGCTGCCACCAAGCAATTATGGGATGCTTGGAAACCGTTTGAATCCACTTTGTACCTCGGCCAAACGAAGCAAAAAGCGGTTCTTGACATAGGTACTAAAGATAAGGACTCGTCCCCCTTTAGCTCATATCGCTAGAATGACTCTCGTAGCCATGAATAAGGTTGTCCACTATCTAAAGGTTCTGTGTAAGGGGTGAGGGTACGTCTTGGGAAGCCCTTTAATCGGACACCCAATCCTGCCCGCGTTAGCAGCCTCTACTGATCGATTGTGGTTGTTAGTGAAAAAGTTGATAAAACGAGTAAAATGCACGAATGCTCATCAACAAGTTTAACCTAACATGTGACAATTTGCTATGTCGGTTGTTTGTGCAATTATCAAGAAATTGGTGTTAAGGTTGGATTTAGAGTTGATTTGCATGCAAAACGGAAATTAAACATCCATTTACCAAACTTGGGATATGATGCTTAACTCGATCCAATTGTTTGAAAAAGAAGTGTGTTTAAATGATAAAGTGTAAAATGTGAAATGTAAACTCGTCAATCTGATCCGTCACGCATTCAGATTAACCGAAGTCAAGATCGTCTTAGACAAGTGACAAAATAAGATGAAACAGTGTCAGGCAGCCCCATTGGGGCGTGAGCCATTTGGCGATACAAATGGGCGTCCTCTGGTTTTATAAAAAGGTTGTTTAAAACCGTATGTGTGAAGAATGATTTGAAAATGTTGTTTGTATGACTCACAATAATTATCATTATATTAGTAACTCGGATTCATATTTGCAAGCTTGAAAAGTATAGTTTACAAATAAAAATGTAAAATGTGTGTGCTTAACCGTTTTATCACCGTACTCGAATTAAATCGTCATGGTATTTATTTTAACCAAGAGTGATAACCATTATGGTCAAGACAAGGATGAAAATAATGAAATAAAGAGAAATGTTTGATATGAACTAAATATGTTAAGTTCATTCATTTGTAATTAATCAATATTTATCATCGTACTTGGATCAAATCGACAAGGTTTAAAGAACCAAGGATGATTATGAATATGACTAAAATGCTTGCAAGTGTAAATAAATGAGAAAAAGTGACGAATAAAAGAAAAGGGTGTTAAAATACCCATTAATTTGTAATTAACCAACAAATCCTATCGAAACATGGAATAAACCGCCATGGTATAATTTAACCAAGGATGTTTTCGGAGATGGTTAAAAATCGGTTGTAAGAAAGGTAACATAAAATGGTAAAAGACCGTAATAAGAAAAATATGAGAAAAGGAAACAAAAAGAATAAAAGAAAAATTAAAGGAAGCACGAATACAAACACGACCCAACTCATACCAGAGCGGTCCTTGGGGCGCGAGTCATCGTGCGAGACAATGACGCCCCTCACTTTGGTAAGAGTCAAGTTTTGACTCGTTTATTCCATGTTTGAATCGTGTTATGCATTATTCATGTTTATAATATCATAAAAACAATAAGGATATGAAATAAATGGAATATTTACACCCTCAAACTTACATGTTATTATGTGTGCAAGGTAGACAACTTTTGAGACAATTTTCTCGTTATGCGACCACTCGGATCAAAATGAGTTTAAAAAAGTGCCTTAAAAAAGGATTTTGTTTTGAAAATATGTTGTATGAAAACATGTTGATAAATGTTGAATTGGTCGAATGGGTCAGTCGAATGCATGGCGACGGTACCAAACAAAATGTGTAAGGCTTGTGTTTTCGATCGGTAGGTCGAAAACACGTGTCGATTTCTTGACTTACGAAGTCGAGGTCTAGAAGTTTAAGGGAGATGTGAGGGGGCGGACTCCCGCGTACCCTAAAGAGGTGCTTATGAGGGGTTATTTATAGAGAAATGGGGGATGGTAAGTTGGTTGAGTTTGCGTGGAGGCTAAGAAGGAGGCCCATTTGAGGCGCGAGACACCTAGTGCCTGAATGGGGTGTCCTATCCTTTTCGGAAATTTGGATTTTCTCTTTGTTTTAACCATTGTTTTGGTTGGTTGTGTTTTGTGGTTTATGTGATTGCTTAGACATCTAAGCTTTCTTTTGGGTCTTATTTGGGGTGGGCATTTTGTGTGTTTGACTCGGGTTTGACCCATATTGAGTCGATATTTTGAATTTTGAGTCAGTGTTTGGCCCGGTATCGGTTTTGACTCTAATTTGTGTCATTTTATTGTAAACGGCATGATAAAACCATTTATGGCACTATTTTAGATGTTCGAGACTCAGGTTGACTCGGGTTGACTCATGTTGACTCGGGTTGCGGGTTTCTGAGTCGTTTTAGGGCCCGAAGTCGGTTTTAACTAGAGGTGGCAATCGGGTCAGTCGGGTCGGGTTTGGGTCGGGTCACGTCGGGTCGGGTCATATCGGGTTCGGGTCATATCGGGTCAGCATACTCTTTCGGGTCGAGTCGGGTCGGGTTTGGGTCGGGTCATTTCGGGTCGAATGATGTATCAGGTCGGGTCGGGTCATTATCGGGCCCGGTAACTTAATCGCATTACTATAATTTTTTACCATTAAATTTATTTTTTAAACTATTATTTGGTTTAATTAATTCATTACTAAGTCAAACATATCAATCTAAACCCAAAATCACTTACATTTTGATCAAAATTAAGCTTAATAATTATCGGGTCATCAATTTAATCGCGTCAGTATCGGGTCGGGTCAATATCGGCTCGGGTCTGGGTCGGGTTCGGGTCACTGATAATCGGGTCATGTCGGGTTACGGGTCGTCATCGGGTCGGGTCGGGTCGGTTATGGGTCACAATATTTTCGGGTTCGAGTCGGGTCGGGTTTGCTCGGGTTCGGGTCGGGTCAGACTTGCCAGCTCTAATTTTAACTCTAAATAGTGTTGTTTTAATGCAAATAAAGTTAGAAAACCATTTTTGAAATTATTTTTCATTTCCGAGTAATACATTAAACCGTCTCATGTATAGCCAATCCACGCACATATATCAAAACACGTTATAATTCGATCATCATCAGGTGTTTTTTGGAAGATGCAGATACCGGGTATCTACAGAGCCCCCACTTTGACTGAGGCTTGGAGAGGGCGAAAGTCAAAGTATAGCCTCCAGGTCAATCGAAGATTACAACCTGAAGACTATTGCGACGTTGAGGCGACTCAAAAAGGTTTGAGCCAAGGACCTGCCGTCGGGAAGGGAAACGTTGAGGCGACTCGGGGATTCGAGTCAAGGACCTGCCGTCATGAACAGTTTAGAGTCTCTCGACTACCGATGCTAGTCGTTTAAAGCCCATTATAGTACGTATAAAGGGTCACCAGCCATAAGAAGAGATCATACCTTCTAGAGGATGCACAGTAGAGACTTGATCACCGAAGGGTTAGACTAGGCAATCTAAGGGTGCTGCTAGAAAGCTATGGATCTCTTAAAGGATTCATGTTGGATGTTTCATAGGGAGCGTAGTGGATAACATCGAGTGGATCTTGACTAAAGAATCTAGTTAATATGCTGATATATGGTAACCTCAAGAGTCTAAAGGATTATACTTAGAGTGTTCAAGGAAAGTCCTAACGGCTCAAAGTTTGGAAACCTTGGGTTACTAAGGAGCTTAAATCGTAGGTTGCTGTTGGATATGCTTAGGGAGTCTAGAGAGGTTTCTCCAAAACAGTTCAAAAGAGGTTAGGAAATCTCAGCAAAGACTAAGGAGTCTAAGGGGATATAAAGTGTCCAGGCTAGACAACCTAAGGGTTAACTATGTGGCCAAAAGTTTCTTTGGGTTCTAGATTGGGGATAAACATCCTCCAGGCTTAGTTGACTCTGGGTAGTGACTTCTTTATTGTCTTGACGTCGAGAGATTTGGCTAAGGAGCCACGAACTCTTGCTTCTCCACGGAGAATGAATTATCTACCAAGGCTCCGTGGAATTCCATTTTGGAAGAACGCTGCTTCGGGATCATGAATCATGTTACAAAGATCTTCGAAGGACCTGTTTGACTTTTATTTGAAAATCAGCACTCGGTGGGGTGTTACAAACTTGCCAGGACTCACTGGGGACATTAGTTGAAGCTCGCCGAGAGGTAAAGTATGACAAGTAATTGACGCGTTTAAAGCCCTTGAACTTGGCGGTTGGCGTTTGTTGGGATGAACTCAGTACTCAGTTGGAGTGCGTTTTGCTTCTCAAGATTAACTGTAGGGTTAGTGACTTTGTAATCTCATAAACAAGCACGTAGGCACCCAAGCATATAAGCACATAAACATGTAAGCAATTAATAGGTAATATCTCGCGTTAGGGGAGATAGAAGTTTTGAGAGTTGTGAAGAACAAGATTGAGTTTTGTTGCTCGTAGATCCATGATTTGATATTTTCGAGACGCGGGACTTGTCATGACATTGGCTTACACGGACGCAGACTGACAAATTGACAAACAGACTGATGTGAACGTGATACAAACTCAGGTTCGACACGACATGGGGGTGACTCTGACAGACTTTGCATATGTATGTGCAACTCCTAGCCAAGAAAGGGTGATAACGCGTATCAGATCCTTGAGGTAGAAGGTCAACTTGGTTGAGGGTTTACAAAAGCACGAATCATATCGTCTTTTTTGCACATCTTCACCACCGTTTCTTGTTTGAGATCCCTACTCGAGGTGCGATGATTCGAAGAGTGAAACCAAGATCTTGCCATTGTCCAAACTGAGCACTAGGCTAAAGATGGTTTATTTTGGGCTTTAGTTGGACTCAAAGATTGATGAAGCAGGATAGGATGGGTAGCATCTCGGAAGAGAAGCCCCCCAAGTAATAGAATGGGAATTTGAAAAAAGAAAGCATGGGGTGACGCCTCCAAGAAGGAGATCCTAGAGTAAAGAGGTATAGGATTAAGTTTGCGGCTGGGTGGGTTGGTTAGAGGATTGATGGTGATGGTTGAGATTGAAAGGTGTTGTAAAAGGAGTATATGAAATGGTTGTGCGGTTCTGAACGTAGTATGACTGTGAAAGGAGTGTGTGAAAGGGTTGTGCGATTGTGAAAGGGGTGTGCGGTTGTGTCCTTGTAGTAGGACTGCTTACGTATTCACGTGTTGCGAAATCAAACCAGATCGTAATTCTTGTTGTGTGCGATTATAAAATGAGGGTGTGAAAATTGAGTGTGTGGGGGGGTATGGTTGTGTCCTTGTAATAGCACTCCCTACATATTCACCTGATGTGAAATCAAACCAGATCGTAGTTCTGATGTGTGTTGGTAATTGAAATTGAGGTGTATGGTTGCGTCCTTGAAGGACTGCCTATGTATTCACATGAAGTGAAATCAAACCAGATCGTAGTTCTGCCGTGTGTGCCTAAGCTAGTGTTGGACCATATAAATATATGATTAGTTTTGATAATGACAAGTATGTACTTTATATTATATACACTCGTGCTTGTAATCGTTTGTTTAGTCTTTAATAGATTGATTAAAAGGTTACAATTTAAGCAAGTAATGTTATAGCAACCTTGACTATAACATTGAAGATTTCTGAAGCATCCTTCAAGTAATGTTATAGCAGCTTGAGCTATAACATTGAAGATTCTTATTAAAGCGTCGTAGTAACTGTAACAAGTTTCAAGTATGATGATCATTCAAGTAAAAGGCTCGATCAAGTCTATAACAAGCTCAAGATGAAGGGCTTATGATCAAGATAAAAAGATGATCCTACCACTGAAGATCTCCAGGAAGATTAGCTAGTATAGGACATCGTCTAATAACGATATCTCAAGAAGTAATATTGGGAAGGTAAAGTTATAGCTATTTCACCTATAACTTTACTTACCAAACTTAAGGTTATAGCCATTTCTACTATAACCTTGGGTTGCATTTTAAAGGCACGATTTTAATAGTTTTAAAATCAATTTTCAAAAGATAAAATTCTTCAAATATGTTTCAAAATCATGTGTGTATATGATAGAGATGTAATACAGTTTGTTTAGGATGAATAATTTACGTTATCCTATTGGTTAGTAAAACGACTTGTGAGTCGTATGCTACCTAGGGTTTGCTAAATTATCTAAACCTAACCCTAATCTACTCCTTGATATTTTGACCTAGGGTTTTGGCTAAGATAGGCTTATGTGCCGCGTGGAGGCCGAATTAACTCCCTATGCAAGTAAATAATATTAGGTCAAATCCATAATATATATTGCTATAAGATATTTTCATATCTTATTAATTATATTAGATTTATCTTATTTACTTAATTAAAATATTTGGTAGATTAAAATAAGAGGAGAGAAGATTTGCTTCTTATAAAACAAACTACCATGCCTTACGGCACAATAGGGTTTCGACATAAAAGCCTAGTTTCTCTCTTCTACTATATATATGCATGATGTTCATTAATTCAAACAAGCATTTCGAAATATAAAAATTCCTTGCAAACAATTTGAGTTTAAATTCTAATCAAGTATTTTATTTGTTTTGCAATTGAAAATCTTTTACGAAAAGTGGTACTCTTTAATTTGCGTATTAATTCTTAAGGTTACGTTATAAGATAATAGTACTTCATTGTTTCTACTCGTTCAATTGTGTGAACACCTAGAGGAACAATCAAGTGCTTTCTTAGTAACTTAAGATAGTCGAATCGAATATCTAGTGATGTTCAAATCGAGTTATAGCTAAAGTTAGCTATACGAGTGGGTTAATAATTTTGTAATCCGGAGAAAGGTACCAAAATTATTAATCGAGAATAGTGGACGTAGGCTTCAACGTGTGAAGCTGAACCACTTCAAATATCGTGTGTCCTTGCAATTTTCTTTATCGTTCATTTCATTAAGTTTATAAATCGTTTAGTTAATTAGTTAAAGTTTAATCAATAAACTTTAAGTAATTAATTATTTAGATATAAAATAAAAAGTGGGCATAAGTTTTTAAATACTCAATTCACCCCGCCCCCTCAAGTATTTCGACTTGGATAAACTCTTCATTTGGTATCAGAGCCTCGTGCTCTTGATTGCCTAACCGCAAAGAGGCTGATCCGTCTATCTCTCTATCTTTTTTTTTTATTATTTTTTGTTATTTCCGTTGCCTTACACGTGTGAAATGGATTCCATGTATCTTAAGTGTCCCATCTTTGATGGGAAGAATTATGGACTATGGAAAAACATGATGACAAACTACATAAAAGGATATGATTGGGAGTGCTGGACGATTATTAAGAATGGACCACACAAAATTTTGGTTGGATCTTCGGAAGGCACTAGCTATGAGAAAAAGGAAGAAGACTATATTGAGGCTGATTACAAGAAGGCAGAGAAAAACTCGAAGGCGATAAGCTTGTTGCAAAACGGCATGACATCAACTGAATTCGATTGTTTTTTTTCTTGCACCTCAGCCAAGGAAATATGGGTTGGTCTTGAATTGGCCTATGAAGGAACGTCACCTGTTAGAAAATATCGTATTGACTTGCTTATTCAAAAATACAACTCTTTAAAATGGAAAAGAATGAATCACTTAATAGCATGTCAGCACGATTTTCTACTATCATTAATGAGCTCAAAAATCTTGGTAGAATGTTTAAATCTGAGGATATTGCTAGGAAATTACTTAGGAACTTGACCAAGAAATGGCGTCCCAAGGTCACGGTTATGGAGGAAGTTAGAGATCTTACCTCTCTACCTTATGCAGAACTTATTGGGGCTCTTATAGCTCATGAACTCATCCTGGATGACGATGAGGCGGAGTTCAGTAACAGTAAGAGCATGGCTCTACAAGCGTCTGCTAAGGAAAACGTCGATGCTGAAATTGAGGATGAAACGGTTTTTTTGCTAAACGATTCAATAAACGAATTTTTAGAAACAAGTAAGTAAAATCGTTCAATAACAACAAAAAAGTCCTATAATAAGAAAACTTCTGAGTCTAAGAATACGTTTGCTAATAGAGGATGCTTCAAGTGCGGAGAATCCAGTCATATAATTAAGGATTGTCCCACATGGGAGAAAATTAAAGACAAAGCAAAGCGTGAGAAGACTAAAAAGGGGTTCAAGCAAGTAATGATGGCATCATGCTGGGGAGATCTTGACACGGAGGACGACGAAGGATCTAAAGAAGAAGAAGTTGCTAATCTATGACTAAGCAACGTAAGCCTTGACCTATTTTCAGACGATGATAAAGACACCGTGGACTCCTATTGCTGCTTCCTAGGAGATTCGGAAGAAGAAGAAGAAGAAGAAGAAGAAGAAGAGGTAAGCTATCTTGAACTTAAGAAAAACATTAAGAAATTGTCTAAGAATGCTTTAATCGAATACTTTGAGAAATCTCTTGATAAATGTCATGAACAAGATATAGAGTTGAAAGATTTAAAAGAACAAATTCTCGACATTGCTGAAGAGAATCATCTCCTTAAAGCCAAGGCCAAGAAGCTAAAATCTAAAGTTACAGCCAATTTGGCTACAACTTCAGATGTGACAAATGCTGAGAAAAAGGTTCTTGAGTCTAAAGTTATAGCTAATAAAGCTATAACCTCAGATCTGAAACTCAACATAAAGCATCTTCAAGCTAAGGTTACAGCTAGTGAAGCTATAACCTTAGAATTGAGGAAAGTCAAAGAGCTTCTTGAGTCAAAGGCTACAGCTAGAGAAGCTGTGATCTTAGATCAAAAGAAGGAAATTGACTCTCTAACTCAGCAATTGAAGGAATCTAAAACCGTACTATTAAATACAAAAATAATGCATACTAAGATGGTACGAGTTCTTAACGAAAGATTCCAAAACTTTCGTGACAATTATGAAGAGACTCATCCTTCCAAGGTTGTTGAATCAGACCATTCCAAATGCAATAAAGAAATCTAGTCTTTAAAAGACTTACTCTTACATGCTAGAAAGGTCCACGACAAGTGGGGAGGTAGCACACGTGTCCTAAATTTCCTAACTGAGCAATCAGACAATAATATGAAAACGAGATTAGGACATAAGTGCTATGGTCGTAGAGACCACTCTAAATACAAATCAACTCCTTCTGAACGAGATTTCAAAAAGAGAAAATATGTCAATCTACCAGAGTATTTGATTTGCAATTACTGTGGTCATACGGGTCATATCCAAGAAAACTGTGTCAAATCCGATCATGATTTGAGAAAAGGAATCAACTTTGTTAAAGCAACTGACATTGTTTTGGAGGATAATGATTTCTCCTTATCTCAACCTAGTACGAGTAAAGAATGTAACAATAATCACCGTTGGTTCTATGATATGAGCTTTGACTTTTAGAAGGCTACCGAATCAAAGCAATCACCTAAGCCTAAAGAGTCTTTCAAAACTAAGGCTTCCCCAAAACAACCTGAAAGATCACGTCAAGAAGAACCCAAAACTCAACCAAAGACGGTTCCCAGACAAACCTATTCGTTTCATAAACGAAAGATTATCAGACAAGTTTGGGTTAGAAAAGATTTAGTTTTTAGAATGACTAACGTCAAAGGACCCAACTTAGCTTGGATACCTAAAAGCTGTTTCTAATTATTTTGCAGGTTGTGATGAAAAAAAATAATCTATGGTACCTTGATAGTGGATGTTCAAGGCACATGACTGGAGATGTTAATTTATTTCTTTCACTTGAACCCTTCGACGGAGGTAAAGTTACATTTGGTGACAATAAGAAGGATAAGGTTATTGGTATTGGTGAAGTTGGCATATCTTCTTGCCATGCTATTGGCGACGTTTATCTTGTTAGTGGTCTGAAGCACAACTTACGAAGTATCTCTCAATTATGTGACAAGGGAAATAAAGTTGTTTTCCACTCAGATTCTTGTCGGATAATAATTGAAGGAATAAGCAGTATTGTGCTTGAAGGACAACGTAAAAGGAATGTTTATATGATTGATTTAAATAATATTCATACTAACTCATTCACATGTATGAAAGTTACAATAGATGATCCTTGTCTTTGGCATAAAAGATTTGCTCACATTAGTTCAACTACTTTAAATAAATTAAAGAGATGGGATTTGGTTGAAGGACTTCCCTCAATCAAATTTGATCAAGAAACATTATGTGACTCGTGTGCTCATTGCAAACATGTGAGATCATCGTTCAAACCTAAGAGAATGGTAAGCACCAATGAACTGTTAGGTTTAAATACCTATTATTAGACTCCTCTAATAGTTAACTAATTAACTTCTTAATTATTTGTTCTTTAGATTTAGTGCATGCATAACAAAATAAGAGATTTATGAGGAAAAACAATGTCCCTTACATTGTATATAGGTCCGAAATATAGGGCACAAATAAGGACACCTTCCTTATTTGTTCTTGAGCTTAATATGTTGGATGATCCTCCAAAAATCCCAAAGTAGAGATCCTCCTTAGATTGTACCCAAAACTAATCCCTTAAACTAGTATACTAATTAACTAGATTAATACACTAGTACCCTTAAAATTAATTCTAATATTATCACTATTACTACACTAGTAATCTTATTTTGATATTAGAATGGAAGAACAAATTCTTGTATTTCTAAAAACTTGTTTTAGAGAGATTGAGAGAACTAGAGAATATTTTGCATGTGTGTTGTATTAGAATGAGTAATAAGAGAACCAAAATCTCTTTAAAAGAAAGAGGAGGGACAGATGGAGTATGTCCAAAGAGGGCATCTTACTTTCTCCTTTTTGTCTTCACAAGAAAATGGATGTGTAAGATGTGTAAGAGTAGGTGTAAGGCTAGTTGTAGGTAGGCATCATCATGCTATTTTATCAAATAAAATAAAACAACCATAACCCACTAATACTCCCTCCATTTCGGTTCAACCTACATAAAATGGACTACCATTTTATTTTGTCAATTTGTCATTTATCACACAATATGTCACATGTAGTATGTTACATGTTATTAATTAATTTAATGCATATTTATCAAATAAATATCATTTTATTAATTAATTAAATTACATACAACAAATTGACTAGTGATACTTGATCACATAAATAAAATGGGTCACTTAATTATAATTCACAACATCTTATAATTATAATTAACCATTCATTCTTATCTCAATTGTTTCACAAACAATAAACAATTTTAGTAATAAAGTATTTCAATTACTAAATAAATCTTATTTAATCCCATTATAATAAGATATCAATATTCTCTCTCACAAGTGAATTGTTCAATTTTAAGGAATTGATCAACTTGTATCGTCATACAATTAATCAATTTATCCATTAAGGGAGTTGTCCTTTAGGTGTGACCTTAAGGGATCAACTGACCACCACCATCGTACGACAGTAATGTCAAACTCTAGTCAGCCAATCATTAGCGATTAATGATGATTAGTTGATTATATAATAAATCACCCCTTACGTATTCTTAATATGAGATTTAAACATGTGATCGCACTATTGTTGAGGACACATTTTCCAACAATCTCCCACTTGTCCGAGACAAGTGTGCGTCACCAATTATCTTGTCCTATTATAATCTCCCACTCAATGCAAGGTGTCTCGTAGGTCGTACTTGCATTTGATATATCTTGAGTGGTTTCCTCGATCTGGAGAGCAACTGTCTGACCGGAATTATCTACCATAGATACCTTCCAAGCGTGGCCACGCATCTCCAGTTCACTACTCCTCGAGTGGCCTTGAGATTTCAAACAACCCTGATAAGGGGTGGATAATTCCTATCGCACTATTCCGTTTGTTCAGCCACAGTTCATCATAACCCAAAATATACCCATTTGACCTCATTTACGACAGTCGTAGAGCATAAATCAAAGCTAATCAGAAATTTGTGCCAACTTGGGCGAATTGTCTCTAGTCAAAAGAATTGACTCATAAGAACACTATAGCAGCTCTTGCCACGACCAGGCTTTATGAATTACTAGAACTCTATAAGCGGTCACTGCCCGACAGAGTGTCCTATACAGTCTGCCTATATGATCGACTAGTCATCCGATATGACTCTATGACACTTGAACTTGCCATCAATCGCATCACACTCTAGTCACTTCGAGACATCACCTCATATAAGTAACTAGGGGCGAATACCATGTCAATCCAGTTCACTTTAATGGGGTTCAATTTGTCTCTACAACCCATTTGGATTTAACAAAGTAAAGGGTGAGTTTAAAGAAACTCAAACGATAAATGCGATTATCACATATGAATAGTCAATACACTATTACTACTTCATATCTTATAATCTTTAGTGTACCTTTTACACTAGTCGAAATGCAATAAAAGCTTGGCAAGTGGATATAACCTATATCCATATATTCCAACTTTGTCAATTGCTATTTCCTTCTATTCAATGTTATTTCTAATAACTTGAATTTATCTCTAAGCATTTGTCTAGTATTCTTACTAGACTTGGACTCTTTAACTTGAAAGATGCTCCCACTGTTATCGCATAACTTGTGATAAAGTCATTTGTAGAGGGATTCACCCTTAATCCCTACGTTAACCATTTTATCACAATCTGCTTAGATTCCTTTTGTAGAATTTGCAATGTGTCAAACTAAAACACTTTTCTAGTCTCTTACTCCTTAGTCAATAAGACATCCTAGGATTTCAATAAATCCTTTTTGGTTTGAAAACTAAAGTTTGTGCAACCCTTCAACACATAACTTAGTTTATCATCCAAACATATGAACGAATCCTTAATTCTTCTCAAGAATCTCAAGGATGTTCTTTAAGGCTTTCACAAGCCATATCATGGGAATTATCTTGTCATTGACTTATTATGCTCTTAGCATATGATACATCATGGCATGTGCGTCTGTTGGCATACATGATCATTCTAATGGCGGAAACATTAGAAATCGATTTCATGTAATCAACAACTTAATAGGTTCAATGAACGACTATGACTCCATCATAGTAATTCCACTTTCATCACCATGAATAACCTATTCAACCTTGTTGATTTTAAACATATTTGAAAGATCTTATCATCATAAGACTCTTAACACTATGCCTATATTCTCTCACATAGATTCATAAATCTTAGAATATATCGCACCTTTTTCTAGTCTCCCAATCACTCTTTCACAGAAGAGAGAATTGGTACATTATACTCAATAAGTAATATGTTATCAACATATAAGACATGGAAAAAAAATTCTTGCTCCCACTTAACTTCATGTATAATCATGATTCTTCAATCATGTGAATGATACCATTCTCAATTATCACATGAACGAAAAGTATAATCCTTTAATGCTTGCTTAAGACCATTCTAGGATCACTTAAGAAAGCTACGCATAATATGTTAGGATTATTAAATCTTCATCTAAGATTTTGTGTTCCAAACACATTCCTTTTCTAAACTCCCATTTTAGAAAAGCGAATTTGATTATCATTTGCCATTCTTCATTAAAATGAATTGTAGCAATTCCTAACATGATTTATCTTGATCAACATCTTCATGTCGATCTATGTCCTTATTTACTCTAAAGCTCTATTTACTTTAAGGAGACCCTCGCCTTAAGTAAATCTACTTTTTGAGTAACAATCTTCGGATTGTAATGCTATGGCTCGTATGTAACAAAGTCGATTTAGGACAATACCATTACTTTCGCAAAGCAATATTTTAACAACAAGACATGTGTGCTAAACTCCCACTGAACTATACTCCCACTCTATCTTTATAGATTATATTTCCATTAATTTCACAAAGTAACACTATATGACATGTTTGTGACGATCCAATCTACTCTCACTCTATCTCTCAGAAATACATCTATGTTCTTGAGAGATAGCTTTGTGAGTTACAAACATATATATAGTGGAGTATTAGGAGTTTTTCTAGACTATGCATTAGCTTTCAAAAGGCCATCCCTACGATGGCAACTTGATTCATGTGATATGCGAGTCTTATCCATGTCATCTGTTAAATAGACTCTCTATTTTAGGTATCTCCTGGTTGACCATCCGTTTAGAATAATGTGTCCATATTGTATCGCAAATTCCCTACTTTATGAGTTCAACAGCTCATCACAACTTTATAATTGATCTTATATAAGTAAGTTGTTACTTTTAGTAACAATGGCATAAGGAGAATCAAATTCATAGCTTATGGACATATAATGATCTAATCATTATAGTTATCTACCTACTTTAATCAATTTAAGTCGAAAATATTACGTTTCTCTATGCAAGTAGTGTATGAAGATAAATTTTAGAACAAACGATACAATAAAGCAAGTGACTTGGGTTGCAAACCAAGTCACTAATATCCAAAATACAACCCATGTTTAAAGGATACAAACAAATTTCCAAGTCACACAAGGAAATCAAAATAGTTCTAAAATTTCAAAGTTCAACATGAAAATAAAGACAAAGAAATATAAAGCCAAGCTTCCATAGATCTAGCTCTATGGGCGGCTACCTCTAGCTTCCCTGAAGATCCTTCAAGCTTGCTTTTCTTTGCCCTTGTCCTTGCTAGGATGCCCTAATTACAATAAAAAGGGTAATCATCACAACTTGTATCAACATACCAAAGTTGAGATTGAAACATAAAAGATAGGGATAATCATATACCTACTGGAATAAACTTTCCAGCCTTAATATCGCCAAGATATTTTGAACAGTTTCTCTTCCAATGCCCAACACCACAACAGTAGTGGCACTTGGCCCCGGATGAGGCACTGTACTTGGGCTTGGAGGAACTAGCTTCACAAGCTTTAGCTTTGTTCCTGTTGGGAGTTCGCTTCTTACCCTTGTTCCCATTTTTCTTGAAAGTTCCCTTGGTCTTATGATTGACATTGAGCACATCTTTGGTGGAGCTAAAACTTAGCCCTATATCCCTTTCGGCTTCACAAGCATTTTGTGCAACTCATCAAGGGAAACTTTCTTGTCTTGCATATTAAAATTCACCCGGAATTGAACATATGCTTTGACTTTGTTAAGGGAATGAAGAATTCGATCAATCACGAGTTCCTCGGGAATCTCCACCTTATGCATTTTTAAGGTCTCAACATGCTCCATCAACTTGAGCACATGAGGGCTAACTTTTTGGCCCTCCTTAATGTTGAGATCAAAGAATGCGGAAGCCTCTTCATATTGTATGACCCCAGGAGCTCGTGAAAACATGTTCACAAGTTTCATGTAGATCTCATGAGCGGTGCTAATCTTTATAGCACTTCTTTGGAGTTCGGCCTCCATTGCAAAGATTAACACATTTTTGATCGCGGCCGACTCCTTTTGGTAAACCTCATAGGCTTGCCTAGCGGCGGTGGTAGACCTAGCATTAGGTTCGGAGGCCTCGGTAAGGTAACGAAACTTGTCGTCACCCTCCGCGGCCAAGCGAAGTTGCGCGTCCCAATCGGCGAAATTGGACCCATTCTTTTCTAACTTACAACGATCCATGAAGGACCGGAGCCATGACACATTGGTGAGCGTGTTGGAGCTAGTGGTTGCGGATGTGATTGGAGTTGCCATTGCAATTGGAAAAACGATTTCGACTACAAAATAGGAAGTGAAGGAATTAATGAACATCTATCGTTTTGACAATACTTGTAAACATTTTAAACAAGTTTTTAAGCATTTATATAGTGACCTCTACCCAACTATCATAAATGATTCCGAGATCCAAATTCATATTAATTTGGGCACGCTGAGCCGATTCATCTCTTATTAATATAATTCGGTGGATTAACCTCTTAATCGATTCTACTTCTAGAACTCTCGGTCGATAAAAATTACTTTAATATTTATCTTTAGCCCGGAACACATGCAACTATGGTCACGAATACTTCCGTTGAGCTCAATCCAAATTTCGATGTAATAACATTTTATTACCCACTTACCCAACGTAACAAGTTTAGTACCCTGGTGAGCCGAGCCTACTTCCTCATGAAATTGGGACTCATGGTTTCTACTATTTGGTAAGGCTAATTCTCAATTATTATAAGTGAGAGGTCTTAATAATTTATTATCTATCACGTTTTAAGTGAACTAAAGCGGTGAACTACGATAATTTTAATTGACACGGTCGATGACTCGATATGATATGCATGTGTTGTTATGACAATTTGGCAATGCATGCAACATATTAAAAGAAATGCAAAGCAATAATAAAATTCCTAGTATGGCCTTCCTAAAATAGAAAATCAAATAATCTATTACATATTCGGAAACCAACTCCTTTGGTCCCTTGAATCTTCAAGTGGCACGCCTTACAAGAACACCGTCTTTGTCGGAACGACTTCCCGAATGGCACCGTCTTGAAGAAGCTCCATAATTACAAATAATAATAAAAATACAAAGCTATTACTATTATACATTTGTAATATGAAAAACTAGTAAAAATAAAAGTGATACGAGATCACATTAAATTACAACCGAATCAATATTCCCTTTCATTACGGGTAATATCGATTAAAACTAAGGCCATACTAAGATAAAATTACATAATTCAAAATCATATAAAAACATTCAACAATTGAAAAATGCATCATTATAATATGTGTCTATCATGCCAAATTATGTGCCAAATTGCCCTATTTAACTTGTATCGTTTATATAACCCGATTTTATGGAAATGCGTGATAATAACTTCTTAAAATTACAAATCAATGCTTAAAATCAATTTAAGCTCAAGTTAATTATCCTAACACTCTTAGGACTCAAAAATTAGTCATCACTCAATTTTTGACAATCATTCAACTCGATTTAATTTTATGCTCATTTTTGACCTTAAAATCATAACATTTATGAAATAAATCCAAATTAAATTACAATAATTTCAAAATTTGAATTTTAAATTTTTAAACATTCTGGAATAATTCCATGACACTCATAATGTCAAAAATCATGGTTAAAATTTTCGAATTAATTTCGAGAAAAATATAGTTGCAATTTATTGGTTTTATCTCATAAAACATCTAAAGTATCCAAAAATTAATCCAATCAATTTTAAAACTTTAGATATGATAAGTGGGATATTTATTCAACCCAAAATAATCTTCTCATGCCATGTAATTCGTTTTAGCTATTTATGCTAAAATAGTCACTATTTATGTCATTTTTACTCTAAAAATTCATAAATCATGCAACATGAAATCATTTTATCTCAAAATTTACATACACTGTTTAAATCATGCATGTGACAACATATTAAAGTTTCATGGCCTGGTTCGAAGTTTAACTATTTTTAACTATTTTACCTCTTTTAATCCATGTTTATCTCATAAGAATCATAAAACATGCAATATTAATCAAATTAATACGAGATTTTACACAAAACTTTTAAAATATTCATGTGAGGTCATATAAAATTTTCAAGGTCAGAGAGTAAGTTTAATCATTTTTAGTCATTTAACCTCTATTTATGCCATTTTTATCACATAAAAATTATAAATCATGAAATATTAATCACATTAATATAAAATTTTGCATACAATACATAAAATATTCATGTGAGGTCATACTAAAAAATCACGGCAAGTAGTGAAGGTTAACTTATTTTAGTGAATAAAAGTTCATTTTACTTATAAAAATGTAATTATTTCACTAAAAATCATAAAAATGAGCAATAAATTACCATAAATCATAAAAATGACCTAAAACCATTTTAGGACCATAACATATAACATGCATCATGATTTCGTGACTTACTATTATAAATCACAAATTTTTAGTTTTATATGTTAACATTTTAACTCGGAAAAACAATAACCGATTATGCATGCAACATCCTATGCTCTGATACCACTTGTGAGGTTTAAATACCTATTATTAGACTCCTCTAATAGTGAACTAATTAACTTCTTAATTATTTGTTCTTTAGATCTAGTGCATGCATAACAAAATAAGAGATTTATGAGGAAAAACAATGTCCCTTACATTGTATATAGGTCCGAAATATAGGGCACAAATAAGGACACCTTCCTTATTTGTTCTTGAGCTTAATATGTTGGATGATCCTCCAAAAATCCCAAAGTAGAGATCCTCCTTAGATTGCACCCAAGACTAATCCCTTAAACTAGTATGCTAATTAACTAGATTAATACACTAGTACCCTTAAAATTAATTCTAATATTATCACTATTACAATACTAGTAATCTTATTTTGATATTAGAATGGAAGAACAAATTCTTGTATTTCTAAAAACTTGTTTTAGAGAGATTGAGAGAACTAGAGAATATTTTGCATGTGTGTTGTATTAGAATGAGTAATAAGAGAACCAATATCTCTTTAAAAGAAAGAGGAGGGACGGATGGAGTATGTCCAAAGAGGGCATCTAAATTTCTCCTTTTTGTCTTCACAAGAAAATGGATGTGTAAGATGTGTAAGATTAGGTGTAAGGCTAGTTGTAGGTAGGCATCATCATGCTATTTTATCAAATAAAATAAAACAACCATAACCCACTAATACTCCCTCCATTTCGGTTCAACCTACATAAAATGGACTACTATTTTATTTTGTCAATTTGTCATTTGTCACACAATATGTCACATGTAGTATGTTACATGTTATTAATTAATTTAATGCATATTTATCAAATAAATATCATTTTATAAATTAATTAAATTATATACAACAAATTGACTAGTGATACTTGATCACATAAATAAAATGGGTCACTTAATTATAATTCACAACATTTTGTAATTATAATTAACCATTCATTCTTATCTCAATTGTTTCACAAACAATAAACAATTTTAGTAATAAAGTATTTCAATTACTAAAATAAATCTTATTTAATCTCATTATAATAAGATATCAATATTCTCTCTCACAAGTGAATTGTTCAATTTTAAGGAATTGATCAACTTGTATCGTCATACAATTAATCAATTTATCTATTAAGGGAGTTGTCCTTTAGGTGTGACTTTAAGGGATCAATTGACCACCACCATCGTACGACAGTAATGTCAAACTCTAGTCAGCCAATCATTACCGATTAATGATGATCAGTTGATTATATAATAAATCATCCCTTACGTATTCTTAATATGAGATTTAAACTTGTGATCGCACTATTATTGAGGACACATTTTCCAACATGAACCACTAGAACTCGTGCATATGCATCTATGTGGTCCAATGAACGTAAGAAGTAAAGGCGGATCCAGGTATGTCTTCGTTCTAGTCGATGATTACTCTAGATATGTTTGGCCAATCTTTCTCAATTCAAAAGATGAAACTTTCGAAGAGTTCATAGTTCTAATGAAGCTTGTCTAAAATAAGTATAAATCAAAATTAGTTTCTATTCGTATGGATCATGGCACCGAATTTGATAACCATACCTTTATAGAATATTGTAGGGAAAATGGTGTTGGGCATAACTTCTGAGCACCACGAACCCAACAACAAAACGGTGTTGTTAAGCGTTTGAATAGAACACTGGAGGACATGGCTCGCACTATGTTGTTATGTAGTGGTTTACCTCGTAATTTTTGGGCTGAAACTATTAGTATTGCATGCTATATACATAATCGTGCTTTGATTAGACCAATTCTCAAGAAGACTCCTTATGAGCTTCTTAGGGGACGTAAACCCAACATATCACATCTACGTTGCTTCGGGAGTAAGTGTTTTGTCCACAATAATGGCAAAAATAGACTAAGCAAATTCGATCCTAGAAGTGACGAGGCTGTATTTGTGGGTTACTCTAATCATAGTAAAGTATATAAGGTTTTTAATAAGAGAACCCTATGCATAGAAGAAAGTGTTCACATTGTGTTTGATGAGAATAACATGTTTAACAAAGCTGAACAGGATGAAGAAGACGATATGAACGAACCTGACTTTCGACTGTCCAGGGATGATCTTCCAGAATTGGATGAGGAAGATAAAGAAATTAAGGGCACAAATGTTGAACAAGAAAGCCCTTCGAATGACAAAGAAAAGAGAATTGAGAATATAGTTGATGATACTATAACCTCTTCTCAATCCAAGCAATTGGAAACTAAAGTTATAGCTGATGATGCTATAACATCAAATCCAAATCAAAGAACAGGATCTAGAGTTATACCCGATTCTGTTATAACCCCAGGATAGGATTCTGGAGGAATGAGGCTTGAACCTCAATCATTCGAAGAAGGCGAGCCAAGTTCAGATGACGATGTGCTCCTGTTTCTAAGAAATGGAGATATAAGGATTCTCATTCAATGGAAACTATCCTAGGTTGTTTAAATGAAGGAGTTCGAAATCGTAGAAAGCTTAACAACTTTTGTTCATTTTACTCCTTCCTCTCCACCATTGATCCAACAAATATCAAAGAAGCACTTGCAGAACCAGATTGGATTGTTGCTATGCAAGAAGAACTACAACATTTCGAACGGAACAAAGTTTCGTATTTGGTTCAGAGACCTACAGACCGAACTGTTATTGGCACAAGATGGGTTTTTAGAAACAAGCTGGATGATACGGGAATTATTGTACGTAATAAAGCGAGATTGGTTGTACAAGGGTATAATAATCAACAAGAAGGAATTAACTATGACGAGACCTTCGCTCCGGTAGCCAGACTTGAGGCTATTAGGCTATTAATAGCTTTTGCTGCTCACAAAGGAATTAAATTATTTCAAATGGACGTTAAGACAACATTTCTTAACGGTTATTTGAATGAGGAGGTTTTTGTTGAGCAACCTCCAGGATTTCTCGATAGCAAGTTTCTGTAGACACCTCATTTCTGCACCTCCCGCAAACAACCCGGTGATGATTGGGCCGCATGTTTGGTACGCGGAACGATTTGTGACAGTTCGTAAGTTTATCGTCAAGTGGTCGCTCAAACACTTGTGTCTACCTCATGGTCGTCATCTAGGTGTCATTACGGTCGTTTGGGCAGTAATTAGAGTACATTTGGAGTCCGGGTCAAAAACCGTCTTCATTTCCTAAAAACCGTCAAATCCCGAGTCAAAGCAATGCGCTTGTCTACCTAAGGTTAGGATGTCACAAAATGTTGAGATTATATCTCATTTTGAGTCTCATGTCACTTCATTAGGCTAAACTAAAAGTTTACATTACAAAATGTGCATTTCATTTGGCTAAAATGATAACCCGACATTTAGGTCCGTTTTACGAGGTGATAACGACTTTTTTGGGCCAGGCCTATTTCACAGAAAGTTCTAGATCTCTTTTTTAGCTTTCCAACGCCACCAAAATCACCTTAATCCGAGTCTTGTAGAGAAAGTTATGCCTAAAATACGACAGACTGTCAAACGCGCTTTCTTGCGAAGGAGGAACCCGCTGAGGAAAGGACGCAGCATCTGCTGCGCCTCTTCCTCAAGGTTTTCTTTTTGTCCAAGTTTCCGTGTTTAACCTAAGTCGGTTGTTTCCGGATCTTTCTCTCCTTTCCTAATTCCCTCCGTGTGATTAGTATAAATAGAGACCTTCGGTCTCACATATTTCTCACGCGAGTGTCTGCCCTTCTCTTCTCCCTTTGCATTCTAGACCACGTTCTTACTTTTTGGCGCCTACGTGCTTGAACTTTCGACCACGTAAGCTCGGATCCTTCTGAGTACCAGCCTCGTTTTGCATGACCGACCAATTTGACCAACTACACCATAATCAACTTTAATCAATCTTAATCGTTTTCCTCTTACGAGGGCACTTTCGTTACATTCGAGTCGAGCATCACTAATCGTAAACTTAGTTCATCTCGTTTCGTCAAACATGTAAGTCTGAGGGTGTAAATCTCTCTTTTATTTATTGCTATTTATTTATTGTAATCATATTGTAAGGTTTATGTCGAGAATACAATTAAAACCGATTTCTAAAACCCTTTGTTTAAAACCCTTTTTACGGATTAGCAGAAGACAACCGTCGAGAAAGGACGCAGCAACTGCTGCGCCTCTTCGAAGGGACGCAGTACCTGCTGCGCCTCTTCGTGGGGCTGCCGCGGTTCCTGCTTCCTTTCTTCTTCCTTCGTCTTTTGATAATTCGATTGTTTTGTTTCGTTTTCAATTGTTCATTGTTTCATTAACATAATAATTTAAGCATGATAATTTTAACCTGTAACATATTAATAATTCTTCATAATTAATTCATCATTAATATCCCGACTTATATCCCTAATAATTCATATTTGCGGGTTTTCGTCATTAAAATCAAATTCGGGTTTTAGAGGTTCGATTCATCAATATTGAGTCTCTGGAATTCGTCGTTGATATATTTTCATCTGTTGTTTGTCGTCACCGTCATTAATTCGTCATCAATAACTTGTTTAGTCTAATTAATTTGATTAGTTTGTTAACTTGTAATTAATTAACCTCATTAATCTTGTATATATTTAGTCCTAATCGGTTTCATCCATGTTTATTGCTTTTATGACCATTAATCGCATGTAAATAATCTGCTAATCACTTTCATCCGAGTCAATTGTTCATAATCAATCATTAAAATCACCAACGAATATTAACAATTTGCAATTCCCGAACTTCACGAAACGGAATCGAGCCAAAGAACGGACGCGGAATCGCTGCGCCTCTTCCAAGGGACGCGGCTCTGCTTGCTTTTCCTGGTTGATTTAAATCCCGAACTCCGTTTACCTTGACCTAGTTTATTAGTTTACATATTAATTAACTACTAACCGTATTATCACCCTAATTCATGTTCGTTAATTTGTTTATTCTTTTTCCCAAATTATCCGTTTTAAAAGTATTTTCGACATAAATCATTAATCCGTTGTAATTATTGTATTTATTATTGTATTTATTTTATCGCATTGTTTGTATGCTTTCACATGTAATTGAACTTAAATCCCGATTCGACCTAATTGTATGCTAAATTAATTGTTCACCGACATAGCCTAATTCTCACATGTTAGGATCAAAACTTGGATGTTACATTGCATGCATATAATCGACAATATATCGAGTATAGACGATTTTCCCTAATCATTAGTAGAGGCCGCTATCGAGGCGGGCGGGATTAGGTGTTCGATCAAAAGAGCTTCCTAATACGTACCCTCACCCCTTACTCCAGATCTCTGTGAACATCCGTGTTCATTGGCATCCACGAGAGTCATTCTAGACATAGAATGCTAAGGGTAACGAGTTCTTGGTGTTCATGTCACTACTTTGTGTCTTGACATGACAAGAGGTATTCGAACGGTTTCCAATTTTCCACAATAAATTGGTGGCGACTTCACAAATGCAAACGCTTGTTTCCCAAGCGCCCCCGTGGCCCATGTCCACAGTTTCAAAACCATGTTTTAAAATTAGATAAAGCATTGTATGGTTTGAAACAAGCTCCTAGGTCTTGGTACGACAGATTGTAAAAGTATCTTCTTGAAAGTGGTTTTGAAAGAGGATCTGTCGACAAAAGCCTATTCTTGAAATCTGGAAATTCCGATCTATTAGTTGTACACATTTATGTTGTCGATATTATTTTTGGTTTAACTAATAATCGTTTGTGCAAGTACTTTTCAGAATTGATGACCTCTGAATTCGAGATGAGCATGATGGGAGAACTCAAGTTCTTCCTAGGGCTTCAAATTCAACAAACCAGTGAAGGAATAATGATACACCAACAGAAATACATCAAAGAGTTGATCAACAAAATTTGGTATGGAAAATTCTAATTCTAAGCCAACTCCTATGGTTACAGATAAGAAGTTGACTAAGGATGAAGACGGTAAGTCTATCGATGAGACAACTTATCGAGGTATGATTGGCTCACTTCTTTATTTAACTGCAAGTCGTCCTGATATAATGTTTAGTGTATTGTATGTGCTCGATTTCAATCGTGCCCTAAAGAATCGCATATGATTGCAATTAAGAGAATTTTGAAATATTTAATTGGTACATCGAAATTATATCTATGGTATCCTCTTGAGTGTAATTTCAATCTCATAGGGTATTCAGATGCAGACTATGCAGATTGTTCACTTGATATAAAAAGTACTTCAGGCATAGCTATGTTTATTGGACCGTGCATTATTACATGGGGGTCAAAGAAGCAAAATTCCGTTGCATTATCTATAACTTAAGCCGAGTATATTGCTGCTGGGTTGGTATGCTCTCAACTTTTATGGCTTAAACAACAGTTATGTGATTACGGTGTTAACGTTGGGTGCATTCCTATTTTACGCGATAACACGAGTGCTATAATTATATCTAAGAACCCTGCACAACACTCGCGTACTAAGCATATAGACATTAGACACCATTTTCTACGTGACCATGTAGATAAGGGCAACATAAGACTGGAATTTTGTAGTACAGAAAAATAATGGGCTGATATTTTTACCAAAGCATTGGCTAGAGAACGTTTTGAGATTTTATGGTTGGAAATTGGTTTAATTGGTGGCAACTAAACTTGTCACAAATATTTTATTTCCCATATGACTGACTAGATTTGACGAGATTGTATATATGACTGTGTTTGTATATTTCGTTACAAGTTTATTTATGTTAAATGTTATACTATGTTACGAGAATATTCCGTTTGCTAGTCATGTATATCTTGTGTCTTAATACGAACCATAATTTCGGTAACAATATATTCTTCCGTATCCCCTTTACCGATTTTTTTTAAAATTCTCTCTCTTTACCTAATATTATCTTACCATATTTTTCCAAAAAGATTTACCCTAACTATCTTTCCTAATCTTTTATGTATATATAAACATAAAAAAAAGGAAAAGATTCTTAATCATATCTATAGCCGTCTATACTCTAGGCTAATATTACCATAATACAAAATCTACCATTCAATAAAAGCCCCACCTTCCTCACATCTCCATCACCCTCACCATTCTCCAAAAAAATTCTTTTCTCCTCAAACCTCTCAAACACTCAACCTCTCAAATTTCATCACCATGACCATCAAACCACAAACCCGTCTTCATACACCCACAACTAGGTCATACCGTAAGACCGAGACCTCAAAACCCATATGCAATTGTTGGAATATGTGTCCTCCGACAATAATGCGATCACAACTGTCGATCATGATGATCACATGTTTAAGTCTCATTTTAAGAATACATGTGGGAAGTAATATTTTACAATCAACTGGTCCACACATATCGGTAATGATTGGCTGACTAGAGTTTGACATTACTGTCGTGCGACGGTGGTGATCAGTTGATCCCCTTAGGTCATACCTAAAGGGTAACACTCTTAATTGATTATTTAATTGATCGTATGATGATACGGGTTAATTAAATTACTTAAAATTGACAGACGATTTTAGAAGTAATATTTACGCATCTCATTGTAATTTGATTAAATAAGATACGGTCTAAGTAATCGAATTGTTTTATTACTTAGATGAAATTATTGTTTACGGAAACAATTGAAACTAAATGAATAATTTATTATAAATATAAGATGTTGTGATTTATAATTGGTAAACCGTTTTGGTACAAGTAATTATGAATTACTAAGTCGATTTCGTACATGACGTATTTTTATTAATACGTTGATTTTTAATATGTTAAAAATGCATGACAATTTTACATGACTTGTGACATGTGACAAATTGATAAATTGACAAAGATAAAATGGAATCCATTTTATCTTAAATGGACCGAAATGAAGGGTGTATTAGGCTAAATATTGTGTTGATTATTTTAAGTGGAAAGCATAATCATTAACCTAATGGATAGCCATGCAAACCTAGTTGTTTTTGTGAAGAGCACCTTGATCATGCATTGGCCATTACCACCCCACCCCACCCCACCCGGTTTTGTCATAGAGCAAGGCCAAGGGGTTTTCTCTATAATTTACCTAATATACACTACATGCAAAACTAGTGTATTATTCATTCTAACACATCTAAAATATAGAGTTTTTAGAGAGAATATTACTCCTTCTTCTCCCTTCTCTTAATCGAAAAACAAGAGACAAAATTCAATATTTTGGGTCAATTTTATTAAGATTAATATTGTTCTAGTATTAATAATATTAATCGTTTGAGAGGTTATCTTGGGTATAATTCCTTGGGAGGGATTCTAAGCTTGAATCCTTTGTTCATCCAATATTAGGAAGCTCAAGAACAAGTGAGTAGGAGAACTCATTTGTGCCCATATATCCGAAATCTCAATGTAAGGAAAACGATTTCTTCTTTATCTTTATTTATGTTTGCATGCATAAGATCTAAATTAATTTTATGACTAAATTAATTGGAACATATATGAATATGTTGAGTATAATGAGATATAGATTTCTAACAAGCGGTATCATGAGTCTTAGGTTGTTTGCATGCAAATCGGTTATAATTTTCCGAGTTATACGATTAACAAATAAAACTTATAAATTTGTGTTTATTATGATATATCACGAAATCAATTATACATGTTAAAGTTTCTGGTCCTAAAATGTATTTAGGATATTTTGGTTAATTTATGGATTTTTATTGTTCATTTTGTATAATAATGGCATTAAAATGTGATTTTATGATAAAAATGTCATTTTTGGACTAAAATTAGCTAAACTTCGATTTTTCCAGTGGATTTTGGATATGTTTTCACATATATTATATTTTGATGACCTGTAATGTTTCATAATTGTATGAGTTCTTATGCTCGAAATATGGATTTTTCAAGATAAAATCGAATTTAAATGGAAAAATAGGTTAATATGAGTTATATTTCGAATCTGGTCATAGAAATTTAGTATGTTGTCACATGAAATTTTAAAAGATGTGTGTAAAATAATTGGCTATAATTAAATCTTTATGCATGATTTATGAATTTTTGATGAAAAATCACATAAATAGTGACTTTAATTAGTATAAAATGCTAAAACATACTTCATGACTAAGGAAAAATGTCACATGTTTCATTTTATCTCATTTTTCAGATATAAAATTTAAAAGTTGATAAAAATTATTTTTCTCATATTTTTATGGTTATAATTGATAAATCCTATAAACCGCAACATTGTTTTTCTCGATAAATTTCGAAATTTTTAACCTAAGTTTTTGAACATTATGAGTGTCATGGTATTTTTCCAGAATGTTCATGAGTTTAAAATTTCAAATTTCAAATTTATTTGAAATTTTTATGATTTATTTGAAGTTTATGGCATTATATTGTAATTTTAAGTCCTTTTATGAACAATATTAAGAAATATAAGTTAATTATTGTCAATATGTTAGTGGAGACTAATTTTGAGTCCTAATATGGTTAGGGTAATTAACTAGTACATAAATATGATTTTATGTAATTATTGTGATTTTAAAAGGTTGAATCACGCAAATCCGTAAAAACTGATTAATATACGATATTGGCTCCTTAAAGGCGATTTAGCATAAAATTGGGCATGTTCATACATATTATAATGATGCATTTTATTTATGATTGTCATAATTTTATTTTATGTAATTTTTTGAATTATGTAATTTTACTTAGTATGGCCTTAGTTTTAATTGATATTACCCGAAATGTATGGGAATATCGATTCGGTTGTAATTTATTGTGATCTCGTATCACCGTTTTTTAATTTAATAGATTTATTTTATTTTAATTACAAATGTATAATAGCAAATTATGTAATTTGTTATGTAATTTATTTATTCCGGAGATCCTTAAAGACGGTGCCACTCGAGAAGGCGATCCATTAAAGACGGTGTTACCTCGAAATGCGTGCCAAGACCGAAGTTCAAGGGACCAAAGGAGTTGGTTTCCGAATTTGTAATAGTTATATTAGATTTATTATTTTAGGAAGGCCATACTAGGATTTATTATTTATGCTTTGCATTTTATTTATATGTTGCATGCATCGCTAAATCGCCATAACTAAAACATGCATTATCCTTTTATCGAGTTTATCGACCGTGTCAATTACAATTATCGTAGTTCACCGCTTTAGTTCACTTAAAACGTGATAGATAATAAATTGACATGACCTCTCGCTAAAAATAAATAATTGAGACTTAGCCTTACCAAAAAGTAGAAACCATGAAAACCTATTTCGTGAGGGAGTGCACTCGGCCACACCGAGGTACAAACCTTGTTACGTAGGGGAAGTGGGTGATAAATGTCTATCCACCAAATTCATGTTGATGAGGGTTTCATCGGCCACACCGTGCCCAAGTTAATGTGGGTTTGTATCATGGACACATTTATTCGAAATTTGGATTGAGCTCAACGGAAGTATTCGTGACCGTAGTGGCATGTGTTCCGGGCTATAGATAAATATTAGTGTAATTTTATAGACCAAGAGTTCTAAAAGTAGAATCGATTAAAGCGTTAATCCACCGAGTTATATTGATAAGGGATTCATCGGCCACACCGTGCCCAAGTTAATATGAATTTGGGTCTTGGAATCATTTATCAAGTTGGGTAGAGGTCACTAGATAAATGCAATAAAACTTGTTTAAATTAAATTTTTACGAGTGTTATTATTATTTTGAAAACGACATATGTTTTATTCTTTCCATTTTTCGTTTTGTAAACCGCTTTTATTTCTCATAACAAATGGCCGCTCCAAATACCAACGCCACACCTCTCACTAATGCTTCATGGCTCCGATCCTTCATGGATCGTTGTAAACTTGAAAATAATGGGTCAAATTTCTCCGATTGGGATGCCCAACTCAAATTAGCCGCCCAAGGTGACGACAAGCTTCGTTACGTCATTGAGGCCTCTCCACCCGAAACTAATGCTAGGTCGAGTGCCGCCACTAGGGAAGCATATGAGGCTTACCACAAGGAGTCCGCCGCAATGAAAAATGTGTTGATTTTTGCGATGGAGGCGGATCTCCAAAGGAGAGCCTTTAAAATGGGCACCGCTAATGAAATCTATTCCAAGCTTGTGACAATGTTTGCACAAACTCCGAGGATCGTCCAATATGAGGCGGCCTCGGCATTCTTTGATCTCGACTTTAAGGAGGGCCAAAAGGTTAGCCCTCACGTGCTCAAATTGATGGAGCTAGTCGAGACTTTGAATATTCAAAAGGTTGAAATCCCCAAAGAGCTCATTGTAGATAGGATTCTACACTCCTTATCCAAAGTCAAAGCGTATGTTCAATTCCGGGTGAATTTTAACATGCAAGACAAGGACGTGTCTCTTGAAGAGTTGCACAAGTTACTTGTGCAAGCCGAAAGAGACATGGGGTTAAATGTTAACCCACCTAAGGATGTGCTTAACATAAGCACTAAGAGCAAGGGGAAGTTCAAGAAGAATGGGAAGAAAGGTAAGAAGCAAGCTCCCACTTTCATCAAGGCTAAGACTTTTGAAGCTAACACTTCCAAGACCAAGAAGGGTCCTCTTGATAAATGTCATTATTGTAATGGTGTTGGACATTGGAAAAGGAATTGTTCCAAGTATCTTGGTGACATCAAAGCTGGAAAAATCACTCCAGTAGGTAAATGACTATCCTTTCTTTTATGTTTCTAATTCAACTATGGTATTGTGATACAAAGTTGTGATAATGTATCCTCTTTTTATTGTAAATAGGGCCTCCACCAAGCAAAGACAAGGGAAAGGAAAAGCAAGCTTGAGAAATCATGAAGGAGCTAGGAGTAGCTACCGATAAAGCTTGGCTTTTATTATTGTCTTATTTTAAATTATGTTTCGGATTTTTAGAACTATTTTGATTTCCGTGTTCGACATGGAAATGGTTGATCCTTTCTAAACAATTGTTGTATTTTGGATTATGGTGGCTTGGTTTGCAACCCAAGTCACCCCTTTTATCGTATTTTCTTTGTTCTAAAAAAATTCGTCTTTATATGCTTGCACATGGAAACATATGATCATCCACTTAAAGTGATCTAATAGACAAATATAATGATGGGATCCATTATATGTCCACAAGCTTAAGGCTTGTGTATGATCAATTATAAAGTGATGTTGAGTTGATGAACTCTCTTAAAGGAATGTCAATCACCAAGTACACTTATCAAATCTAAAACAATTAGTCAATCTATGAGATAGCCCTCCTTATACTTCAAAATCATTATTTGTGTCTCATAAACTATCTTTGAATCTCTAGTGTATTTATTCTAAAGATAGAGTGGGAGAAAAATGAAGACACAAAGAACACAAAGCAAATTTGTATACTTGAGTAAATGAGATCTACGAAAGAAAGAATGCTTTGTATACCTATATAGATAGTGTACACGAATAGATGAGATCTATGGTCTCGAATAGATGAAATCTACATGACAAAAGAGACCAAGTGAAGTAATCAAAAGAATATGTTCTCAAGATAACTACACGAGGAGACCAAAAGAAAGTTTTGGAAGAAAATGACTAATGAAAAGACTTATCAAGAGATTTGGCTAGTATATGAACAACATTTGACCAAGAGTTTCAATATTGATATTTACTTAAGAGCCTAAATGAAACAAAGTTGCATCCTCGAAAGTAAATGAGATTTATGACTAAAAGTTGCAAAGAAAGATATGCCGATATCTACAAAAGCTAAATTAATTGTTAACCACGCTAGTGTCATTACTTAACCTCATTATGAAAATGAAATGGTTAAACCTCCTTCCGGAAAAGGGTATTTTGAGAAGGACGTATATTAAATGAAATTCACATTTAAATAATGACATTGCTACGCATCATTATAAAATGAATGAGTTAGAGATTAAAAATCTCTTTCCATAAGTTTAAGATTGAAACCTTTTCTAAATAGGTATTTTGAAAAGATATGTTGGGAACATTTGGTTTTATCTTAATAACTTGGCAAAGCAAAATATATTTCAATTCTTGAAATGTTTCGATTGAGTAGTCAATTGCGAAACATGTGGAATTGATTGGGAGTTTGAAATTATCATGTGAAGACATGGAATTAAGTGGGAGCAATAATCTTGTAAAATTTATAACTCATTACTCATTGAGAATGACGAGCTAATACTATCTTTCACAAAGAAGTATTTGAGTTTTCAATTCTGGATGAAAATGGACTATGATGAATCCAATCACATCATGGGATGTTGGATAGGTATTGAGATATACACATCGAATCAACGAGAAACATAGGTTATTCATGTCAATGAAAATGGAATTGCCATTAGCAGTCATGGTCATTCATTGAACCTAAGAATGGTTGATCACATGATTATAAATTACTAATGTTTCCGCCATTAGAATAATCATGCACATGTCCAATAATGATTCATATGCATAAGAGCATGATGAATCATTGGCAAGCCATAGAAGAATCGTCATGAATTCTCGAGGAGAACTAATGAGCGATTCCAGTGTTGGACATAACACTCTGTTATGTGACAAGAGGTTACACATATTGAAGTTCGAACACACGTAAGGATTTATGAAAATCCTAAGCTATTCAAGCTAAAAGGAGAAATAAGAAGTTTGGAAAGATACTTAGTTAAAGTAAGAAGTTACTCAAAACTAATATTTTCTAATATACTAGGACTTATGAGAAGTGCTAGGCTAATCATCTTGACAATTGTTGCAAGACCCTACAAAACGTATACCTAGTGCATTGTGAGTTGGTAGAACACTTGACCAGTGCAAGTTATATCATCCACCACAAATTCGTTGGTTATGTGATAAACAACAAGAAAGTTCTTTCAAGATAAAAAACCCAAACCAAGGTTGGGAACCTATATGTGTACTTGGTAAGGTTCATGCTATGAGAGATAACATGAATATAAAGGAAAATGCAATACAAGAAGTATGAACACATGGACACATGGTATGTTAAACTTCTATTGCAATCGACTAGTGTTTACACACTTACGATATACATCACAAGGTTGTAATATGGTATTGACTACCCGAATGTGATGTCGACATTCGTCGTTTGAGTTATTATTAACTCACTTTATACTTTGTTACATCCAAACGGGTTGTAGAGACAATTGAACCCCGTTAAAGTGAACACGGATTAGCATTGTATTCGCCCATAGTTACTTACATGAGGTGACGTCTCGAAGTGACTAGAGTGTGATGCGATTGATGGCAAGTTCAAGTACCATGGAGTCATGTGTGATGACTATTCGATCACATAGGCAGACTGTTAGGAACACTTTGTCAGGCCTTATGACCGCTTATAGAGTTCTGGCAAATTTATATAGCCCGGTCATGGCGAGAGCTACTATAGTATTCTAATGAGTCGATTCTTTTGACTAAAGACTGTTCGCCTAAGATGGCACAGTTTCAGATTAACTTTGATTTGTGTTACTATGACCTTCGTAAATGGGGTCAAATGGGCATATTTTGGGTTATGATGGCTTTGGCTAGTCGAAGGGAATAAGTGCGATAGGAATTGTCCACCCTTGTCAGGGTTATAACAATATCTCAGGGCCACTCGAGGAGTAATGAACTGGAAATGCGTGGCCACGCTCGGAAGATATCTATGGTAGATAAATCCGGTCAATCAGTTATTCTCCAGATCGAGGAAACCACTCTCGATATGATCACTTGCAAGTACGACCTGAAAGACACCTTACATTGAGTAGGAGATAGTAATAGGACAAGAGAATTGGTGACGCACACTTGTCGAGGACAAGTGGGAGATTGTTGGAATATGTGTCCTCCGACAATAATGCGATCACAACTGTCGATCATGATGATCACATGTTTAAGTCTCATTTTAAGAATACATGTGGGAAGTAATATTTTACAGTCAACTGGTCCACACATATCGGTAATGATTGGCTGACTAGAGTTTGACATTACTGTCGTGCGACGGTGGTGATCAGTTGATCCCCTTAGGTCATACATAAAGGGTAACACTCTTAATTGATTATTTAATTGACCGTATGACGATACGGGTTAATTAAATTACTTAAAATTGACGGACGATTTTGGAAGTAATATTTACGTATCTCATTGTGATTTGATTAAATAAGATACGGTCTAAGTAATCGAATTGTTTTATTACTTAGATGAAATTATTGTTTACGGAAACAATTAAAACTGAATGAATAATTTATTATAAATACAAGATGTTGTGATTTATAATTGGTAAACCGTTTTGGTACAAGTAATTATGAATTACTAAGTCGATTTTGTACATAACGTATTTTTATTAATACGTTGATTTTTAATATGTTAAAAATGCATGACAATTTTCATGACTTGTGACATGTGACAAATTGATAAATTGACAAAGATAAAATGGAATCCATTTTATCTTAAATGGACCGAAATAAAAGGTGTATTAGGCTAAATATTGTGTTGATTATTTTAAGTGGAAAGCATAATCATTAACCTAATGGATAGCCATGCAAACCTAGTTGTTTTTGTGAAGAGCACCTTGATCATGCATTGGCCATTACCACCCCACCCCACCCCACCCGGTTTTGTCATAGAGCAAGGCCAAGGGGTTTTCTCTATAATTTACCTAATATACACTACATGCAAAACTAGTGTATTATTTATTCTAACACATCTAAAATATAGAGTTTTTAGAGAGAATATTACTCCTTCTTCTCCCTTCTCTTAACCGAAAAACAAGAGACAAAATTCAATATTTTGGGTCAATTTTATAAAGATTAATATTGTTCTAGTATTAATTATATTAATCTTTTGAGAGGTTATCTTGGGTATAATTCCTTGGGAGGGATTCTAAGCTTGAATCCTTTGTTCATCCAATATTAGGAGGCTCAAGAACAAGTGAGTAGGAGAACTCATTTGTGCCCATATATCCGAAATCTCAATGTAAGGAAAACGATTTCTTTTTTATCTTTATTTATGTTTGCATGCATAAGATCTAAATTAATTTTATGACTACATTAATTGAAACATATATGAATATGTTGAGTATAATGAGATATAGATTTCTAACAGCAATCCCTCCAATCAACCCGAAAACACTCCCTTACCTCCATCAAACCCAAAACCGATTAATCCCGAACATAACCGGGAGGATACGAGAGTCGAGGGAAAGCGACACAAGCTAAATAAGGGAAAGAAAAAGATTGTAGTAACGGAGGAGTCGGAGGAAAACGTGGAGGTGGTGATGAGTAGAGACGGTCAACAAAGAACTTTGTTCAAATCTCCTATGTCGAATGCTACGATGGTCGGGTTGGAAAAGCTTCATCTCACAACACCTGAGAGACAACGAATTAATAATGTTCTTAGGTATCACATTCATGGAGGCCGTTCTTATCCGCCGGAATAGTACGAAAAAATCGAGGCTTTGGGATTTTTCAAGGATTTCTTGAGCTTTAAAGAATGGAGCAAGATAAGTGCTTTAACCAGTCCTATTTATCCGATTGAGGTAATCCATTTTTTCGCTAGTTAGAAAGGGTGTCATGTAACACCCCCTCATACCAAGGTGCCTTACCAGCACCACCCTACCATGAAAGTGTGTTACCATCTCGGTTACCCGAGGTTAGTACATATCAAAAGCGTCTGAACTGAGCACATTTATTAAATGCCATAAAGGTTAAAGTTTACATCAAACCAAAATCCAAAAACTGATTCAACAATACAAATCCAATGTCTGACAACTAATAAAATCAAAACTAAGACTCGAACGGTGATGCTATGACTGGTGATGACAACGCTCCCATGACTGCCCCAAGCTCACCACAAGCAATACCTGTCAAGCCTGCTCACCATCCCCGAATGGATCACCGCAGATTCCACAAACAACAACGGGGTCAGTATTACTCAAACAACATAAGACAAACAGATGAGATAACCAGCTGATCATCCTCCAACTCCAGTCTCCCGATCTCACACAGTAACCGACTACACACCAAAGTGTGTAGCCCTGCCAGATTACCCATCGCAACAGGTAATCCTCACCGCCAGTGGGTGACCGCAGCCGCTCCCACCTAGTCCAGCTCATCAACGAGCGATTAACAATCCCTGTCCCTTAATGTGCACATCCCCTCCCGTGGCGGGTTCCACGGAGGGCGAACTAGGGTGTGAAGCCACTCCCGCAAGTGACTCCACCACAATCACAATCACACAACATCACAGCCATCACAACATCTCCACACCAACACCGTCACCACAACACTCATACTCCGATGATCAGCAGATAACAATATTCACAAAACAACCATGTCTTAACAATGAACAGTAAACTGAGTAGGGAAACCCTACCTTAGCAATCAACAGTAGAATGAAACTCGGACAATCAGAAATGCTCCTCTATGAAGTCTTCTCCTATACAATAATCACATAACACAATTACACATTGCACAATCCCCCATATTCCCAATTCCATATATGTATACAGTAACCCCAAAGAATACAAATAACATAGAAATAGAACTTACCAACAGTAGAATGAGGAATTATACGCAAGAATCACGAAGATTACACACACAACGATGCTATGGGATGATTAGGAAGTGATTAGGGTAATCGAAAAATGATGAAGTTTGGAAATAATGTTTTAGAAACTGACGCGGGATATACAAAATAACCCTAAACATTCCCTAATCAAACCGTCAAAATACACTTCGCCAGACCGGATACTCGGTCGAGTAAAGTGTATACTCGGCCGAGTATCCTCTACTCGGTCGAGTATCCACTATACTCGGCCGAGTATTCCTCGGCAGAACCGAAACAAACCGTACCAACAGCACTACTCGGCCGAGTAGGCTCTACTCGGTCGAGTAGTCACTTAAGAAAATCCGTAGTATTACAGTCTTCCCACCTTAAAAAGAACTTCGTCCCGAAGTTCACACTCCACCCAAAACAAGACACTACACCGCAAAAAGACTACACTAACAAGCATTTATCAACGCCAAAGAACCACACAAGGCACCACCAAAACTCACTAACCCGACTAAAAAATAAGACAAAACACAACCGCGACCATCTCCTACCCCCCTAAAAAGACAACGGTTACGTCCCCGTAACCAAACATACCTGATAAAAAAGACTAGGAAAACGTTCTCGCATGGCTTCCTCGGGTTCCCATGTGGCCTCTTCCACATTATGATTAGACCAAAGGACCTTGAGTAAGACCGTCTCACTATTTCTTGTCTTAGGAACCTTGCGATCAAGAATCTCTTTAGGAATCTCGGCGTAGGACAAGGATTCATCAAGCTCGATGTTCTCCATATCAAGGATATACGATGGATCACTCACATACTTCCACTTTGTAACACCCTCTCATACCAAGGTGCCTTACCAGGACCACCCTACCATGAAAGTGTGTTACCATCTCGGTTACCCGAGGTTAGTACATATCAAAAGCGTCTGAACTGAGCACATTTATTAAATGCCATAAAGGTTAAAGTTTACATCAAATCAAAATCCAAAAACTGATTAAACAATACAAATCCAATGTCTGACAACTAATAAAATCAAAACTAAGACTCGAACGGTGATGCTATGACTGGTGATGACAATGCTCCCATGACTGCCCCAAGCTCACCACAAGCAATACCTGTCAAGCCTGCTCACCATCCCCGAATGGATCACCGCAGATTCCACAAACAACAACGTGGTCAGTATTACTCAAACAACATAAGACAAACAGACGAGATAACCAGCTGATCATCCTCCAACTCCAGTCTCCCGATCTCACACAATAACCGACAACACACCAAAGTGTGTAGCCCTGCCAGATTACCCATTGCAACAGGTAATCCTCGCCGCCAGTGGGTGACCGCAGCCGCTCCCACCTAGTCCAGCTCATCAACGAGTGACTAACAATCCCTGTCCCTTAATGTGCACATCCCCTCCCGTGGCGGGTTCCACGTAGGGCGAACTAGGGTGTGAAGCCACTCCCGCAAGTGACTCCACCACAATCACAATCACACAACATCACAGCCGTCACAACATCTCCACACCAACACCGTCACCACAACACTCATACTCCGATGATCAGCAGATAACAATATTCACAAAACAACCATGTCTTAACAATGAACAGTAAACTGAGTAGGTAAACCCTACCTTAGCAATCAACAGTATAATGAAACTCGGACAATCAGGAAGGCTCCTCTATGAAGTCTTCTCCTATACAATAATCACATAACACAATTACACATTGCACAATCCCCCATATTCCCAATTCCATATATGTATACAGTAACCCTAAAGAATACAAATAGCATAGAAATAGAACTTACCAACAGTAGAATGAGGAATTATACGCAAGAACCACGAAGATTACACACACAACGATGCTATGGGATGATTAGGAAGTGATTAGGTTAATCGTAAAATGGTGAAGTTTTGAAATAATGTTTTAGAAACTGACGCGGGATATAAAAAATAACCCTAAACATTGCCTAATCAAACCGTCAAAATACACTTCGCCAGACCGGATACTCGGTCGAGTAAAGTGTATACTCGGCCGAGTAGGCTCTACTCGGTCGAGTAGTCACTTAAGAAAATCCGTAGTATTACATGTCATGCATGCGTAGAGGTGGCAATCGGGTTAGTTGGGTCGGGTTTGGGTCGGGTCAAGTCGGGTCGGGTCATATCGGGTCAGCCATCCGTTTTGGGTCGGATCGGGTCGGGTTTGGGTCATTATCGGGTCGGGTCATTTCGGGTCAAATGAGGTATCGGGTCGGATTGGGTTTGGGTCGGGTTATTATCGAGTCTGGTCATTTCTGGTCAAATGATGTATCGGGTCGGGTCGGGTTTGGGTCGGGTCATTATCGGGTACGGTTACTTTATCACATTACTTCAATTTTTGACCATTAAATTTAGTTTTTAAGCATTATTTTGTTTAATTACTTCATTATTAAGTCAAAAATAACAATCTAATTACAAAATCACTTTTATTTTGATCAATATTAAGCTAATTAATTGTCGGTTCATCAATTTAATCGGGTCAGTATCGGGTCGGGTCAATATCGGGTCGGGTTCGGGTAAATGATTATCGGGTCAAGTCGGGTTATGGGTCGTCATCGGGTTGGGTCGGGTCGGTTTCAGGTCACTAGTCATCGGGTCATGTCGGATTACGGGGTTATCATCGGGTCGGGTCGGTTTCGGTTTCGGGTTGCAATATTCTCGGGTCGATTCGGGTCGGGTTTGTTCGGGTTCGGGTCGGGTCATTCGGGTCGGGTCAGACTTGCCAGCTCTATGCATGCGGTTGTTAACGGGCCAGAAGTAAAAATCTCCGCCATGGATTTTTGTACTCTGTTTTCGGTCGCTGATGATGGGATCGAAATTAACCCGAGTGCTGAATGGGGAGATGTGTCGGATGAAGAAAAGTTGTTAATCAAGAAGTCTTTTGATGATGGTGCCACCGACACTAGTAACATGCTCGCGGGACTCTTCTCGCCAAAAATTAAATTTTTCTTGACTTTTTATGGAATACGGTGGTTCCTCGCCGTCGTGGTCATGATAAGCTATCAAGTTATGAGATGGTCCTTGTGCATCGGTGGTTGTAAGGGAAAAAGGTTAATCTTTTTATGCTTCTTTGTCATCGTATCCTTGAAATGAGTGTCCTAGTTACCGAGGACAAGTTCTACTCTACCTTGGACTTGCCCTATGGTGTTTGGATCTCTCGGTTGTTGGAGCACAAGGGTGTCATTAGTTATGAAAGTTATGGTGTTTTAATTAAGGATGAAATGAATGACTCGGTGTTGCGATTGAAGAAAATAGGGGCAATAGGACCCGATTTGGTGTTTTTGTCAAAAGGGGTTGTGGTGGAAAAATCATCCGATGTTGCCGTGGCTTTGGAAAAGAAGTTGGACTTGTTCATGACGAGTGTGGATGTTAAGATGGATGTTCAAACCAAGTTGTTAGAACAATTGGTTGCAGGTATGGGTAAGGAACCGGTTGTGGCTCCTATGGATTTGGGCCGTGGTTTTGACGAGGTGCTAGCTCGATTGAAGGAGTTTGAAGCACGTCTCATGGTTGTGGAAAGGGTTGCTAATTCGTGTATGTATGAGGCTATTCATCAATCCACTTTGTTGGCTAATTTATGTAGTCAAGGGGGAGCGGTGATGATGGCGGGACGAGCTATGAGAGCCGAGATGGGACAAATCTTTGAGGCTACTAAAGCCTTGTCCATGAAGGTGCTCAATTTCGATCGATGTCTTACGGCCCCAGCAACTCAAGTGGGCTCTTGTCTTGATTGTCTTACCTCCCTTGAGTTTCGTACCCGTCCTAGTTATGTGAACCCCCACCGAGTCAACCACAACATACCCTAGACCGTCTTTATCCTTGCTTCGCCTTGCTTCGCCTTGCTTTCCATCATTAGACTTTATTTTGCTTATTTGTCTAATTCGGCTCATTTTGGCTTTATACTCTATTCGGCCCTTTGGCACTTAAACTACTTGGTTTGTATTAGACATGTTTTATATTTTGCATGCTTATCGTAGATTACTTTCTCGTTTCTTTTCTCATCTTTTCGATGATGTCAAGAGGGGGAAGAAAATGATCGTGACTTAAGGTATTTGCCTAAGCTTTCTCCTTGTTAGAACCTTAGATACTATACTTTGTATATAAGTGGATTGTTCTTGCGTTCAACTGACTATGACTTTTATAGTATTATGTTGAGGGGGAACTTACACTTAGTCACAAATCGTAAGAGACTTGTCATCATCAAAAAGGGGCAATTTGTTGGACCATATAGATATATGATTAGTTTTGATAATGACAAGTATGTACTTTATATTATATATACTCGTGCTTTTAATCGTTTGTTTAGTCTTTAATAGGTTGATTAAAAGGTTACAATTTGAGCAAGTAATGTTATAGCAACCTTGGCTATAACATTGAAGATGTGTGAAGCATCGTTCAAGTAATGTTATAGCAACTTAAGCTATAACATTGAAGATTCTTAAAGCGTCGTAGCAACTGTAACAAGTTTCAAACATGATGATCATTTAAGCAAAAGGCTCGATCAAGTCTATAACAAGCTCAAGATGAAGGGCTTATGATCAAGATAAAAAGATAATCCTACCACTGAAGATATCCAGGAAGATTAGCTAGTATAGGACATCGTCTAATAACGGTATCTCAAGAAGTAATATTGGGAAGGTAAAGTTATAGCTATTTCACCTATAACTTTACTTACCAAACTTAAGGTTATAGCCATTTCTACTATAACCTTGGGTTGCATTTTAAAGGCACGATTTTAATAGTTTTAAAATCAATTTTCAAAAGATAAAAATCTTCAAATATGTTTCGAAATCATGTGTGTATATGATAGAGATGTAATACGGTTTGTTTAGGATGAATAATTTACGTTATCCTATTGGTTAGTAAAACGACTTGTGAGTCGTCATGCTACCTAGGGTTTGCTAAATTATCTAAACCTAACCCTAATCTGCTCCTTGATATTTTGACCTAGGGTTCGGCTAAGATAGGCTTATGAGCCGCGTGGAGGCCTAATTAACTCCCTATGCAAGTAAATAATATTAGGTCAAATCCATAATATATATTGCTATAAGATATTTTCATATCTTATCAATTATATTAGATTTACCTTATTTACTTAATTAAAATATTTAGTAGATTAAATTAAGAAGAGATAAGATTTGTTTCTTATGAAACAAACTACCATGCCTCACGGCACACTAGGGTTTCGACCAAAAAACCCAGTTTCTCTCTTCTACTTGATATACGCGTGATGTTCATTAGTTCAAACAAGTTTTTCGAAATATAAAAATTCCTTGCAAACAATTTGAGTTTAAATTCTAATCAACTATATATTTTATTTGTTTTGCAATTGAAAAACTTTTACGAAAAGTCGTGCTCTTTAATTTGTGTATTAATTCTTAAGGTTACGTTATAAGGTAATAGTACTTTATATTGTTTCTACTCGTTCAATTGTGTGAACACATAGAGGAACAATCAAGTGCTTTCTTAGTAAATTAAGATAGTCGAATCGAATATCTAGTGATATTCAAATCGAGTTATAGCTAGAGTTAGCTATACGAGTGGGTTGATAATTTTGTAATCCGGAGAAAGGTACTAAAATTATTAATCGAGAATAGTGGACGTAGGCTTCAAGGTGTGAAGCTGAACCACTTCAAATATCGTGTGTCCTTGCAATTTTTTTTATCGTTCATTTCATTACGTTTATAAATCGTTTAGTTAATTAGTCAAAGTTTAATCAATAAACTTTAAGTAATTAATTATTTAGATATAAAATAAAAAGGGGGAATAAGTTTTTAAATACTCAATTCACCCCCCCCCCTCTCGAGTATTTCGACTTGGATAGACTCTTCAGCTAGCTGTTAGGACCTTAAAGTGCGAGGGTCACAACGGTAAGTTCCGTTTGGTGACTTGAAAAATTGAATTGAGAAAATTCCCCTCGATTATGAGTCGAAGAGATATAATTTATGAAAATATTCCTTGTCATGTGAGCAAACTAAAAAGTGGACCCTAAGTGTAGACTGGGTATGTCCCATTCCTTGTAACAAAGTATTCGATGACTCCGTATCTAGGTCAGGGTTAAAATGGCTTCGGCGTTTCGGAATGTGAAGCTTGGTAATAAGAGGTTTGTTTGACAGATAAAAATTTGGAGTGTATTTGTAGTGCTTAGGATGATGGGTTACGGCTTGTTATGTGGTACGGAATGGGGTTTCAAGTTTGATGTTGCCCAAGCACGAAAGGGTTGACAAATAATGCTGGATCAGATTTCCATGCCGTGACCTTGAAGGTTAAGGTGTGATATTTTGAGCTTGAGAAGAATCCTCAGAATCCTAGATAGGTCTCCCTGTGATAGTCTCTAGAAGGACTTAGGGGTGAAGTGGTGTTGGTTATGATCTTGAGGGAAATCCCCAAGATCCTAGATAGGTCTCCCTATAACAGTCTCTAGAAGGACTTAGGGTTGGAGAAAGGTTGGGTGTGTTGTTAGTTTACAAGTCTTGAGCTATTATTTGAGCTCTCTAACATGAGGTTTTTGTGTTTTAATGTCTTGGACTTATTAGTCCTACATTTGGTGGGAAGAGAGGTTAAGGTTTGGTGTTTTGCGTTTTGGACTCATTGGTCCTGGGTTTTGGTGTTTTGGGCTCATTGGTCCGGGATTTGGTGTTTTGGACTCATTGGTCCCGGGATTTGGTGTTTTGGACTCACTGGTCCCGGGTTTGGTGTTTTGGACGCATTGGTTTGGGACTTCGGACTCATTGGTCCTGATTTGGTGTTTTGGACTCATTGGTCCTGGATTTGGTGTTTTGGACTCATTGGTCCGAGACTTGGTGTTTGGGACTCATTGGTTCTGGATTTGGTGTTTGGGACTCATTGGTCCGGGATTTGGTGTTTAGGACTCATTGGTTGTGGATTTGGTGTTTTAGACTCATTGGTCTGGGATTTGGTGTTTTGGACTCATTGGTCCTGGGTTTTGGTGTTTTGGATTCATTAAACCTGGATTTTGATGTTTTGGACTCACAAGTCCTTGATTTTGCTGTTTGATGCTTTAATTGGATTTCGGCCTTATGAAAAGGGTTTCAGTCTTGTTTTGTTTTGATTTTGGCTTGGGTCTTAGCTTTGGCCTTTGGTGAGTAGCTTTTGGCTATGGGTTTTGCTTTGGCTTTAGGCGAATGGCTTTTGGCCTTGGCTTTGACTTTGTCCTCTAGGTGAATTGCATTTTGGCTTTGGCTTTGGGATGCTAGGTCTTTTGAATGTGACCTTTGTTTTGTGAAATTGGTAAGTTTGTATCTACTCGTTCTTTGATGTCCTTCATTCGAGGATGGTGAAGGTGCAGGCAGGGATGTACCCGGTGGTGGGAGGTTGGTATTTTGTGATGGGATATTTTTGTGGGGAATGGGCTTGCCTTCCATCATTGATCATGAACAAGGAGATGTTCCGGGTTTGTTATCTGGGTTCGTCATAGAATCTCTTTGATAAAAGCTCGTTCTAAATTGGGTGCTAATGAAAGGTTTCTATTTCCAGACATGGAATAGGTAAAGAAAATAGATACACAGCTCTGGATCCTTTGCTTACTCGGTACGAAACGTCGCCTGAGTGTACTCACATTGAATCGGAGCGTGGTATTTCTTTTAAATCGATTCTCAAATCAATTCTCGTTGTCACGTGAACGGGAAATGGTAAAGGAAGAGAGAAGAATATATGAAAGTTAGAAGTTTTGCTTTTATTTAGATAAATAAGAGGTTAGCACAGACTAGAGCAATATGCGTGACTCATGGGGATAGCCGCCAATTTGTCACTTAGCAATAGAAAGACATACACTAGGATAGATATGAGAAAGCCTAAGACTCGAACTCAGACTCAGACTCGATCTCAGATACGGAATCCTAATTATCACTTCCCTCTTCGAAGGTCTCTACTTCAGCATCCATCGGCTTGAATGTTTGATCTTGAGCATTGACCCACTTGAGCACTTCATTCTTGTTGTTTGGGATGTTATGAGGACAAAAGTCTATGAGACTTCCATGTCTGTGCAGAATGAGATGTCCATTAGGGTTGTCTTCAATACTTGGTTGACATTGGGATGAAGCTATCCGTTTTTAGTTTTCGATCATATCTTGAATAACATGTTTCAGTTTGAAGCATACTTCAGTATCATGACCTTTTCCTTAATGATATCGGCAATACATATTGCCATCCCAGAAATAGGTTTTCTTGTTGGCAGGTGGATTTGGAGTATGCCCAATTGATTGTAGCTTCCCTTTAGTCATAAGCCTCAGAAGAGCTGCGGCATAAGTTTTTTCGAGATTAGTGAATGTCCTTTGAGAACGTTCAACTTTGCAATTTGACTTGAGACATCCAAGAGGATCGTTGTCATTGTGAGGCGCGACTATAATTTTGCCAGCTTCGATCATATCTTGAATGACATTCTTCAACTTGTAGCACGTTTCCGTATCATGACCCTTACCTTGATGTTATTGGCAAAAGGAATTTATGTTCCAGAAACGGGTTTTCTTGTTTTCGGGTGGGGTCCAGAGTTGGACTAATGGGTTGCAGTAATCCTTCTAAAACAAGTATCTCCAGAACGATGTCGTATGTTATTCCCAGATCTATGAATACCCTTTCATGTTTTCCCATGGTTCAAACACGGGTGTTTTTAGGGAAGTTTTTGTGATTTTTGTTTTTGTCAACCCTGGGCGGAAACAGGATTTGGTCATTGTCAATGGGAAGTATTTGGGATGTTGCTTGGTATTTTGAAGGCGATTTTGGTGAGGCAATTTCATGTTTTTTGTTGGTAGGTTCATAAGTGCAGGAACTATTAGACAATTCCTCATTTTCAGCACTCATTGGTTGGTAAATGAAGGGTTGGTCTTCTCCTTGGTGGTCAGGTTCATTTGCGGCATTGCCAAACCTTTTCTCCAAATTAGATACCCGAGTGTTCAAATCATCAATGGCCACTTGCAGCTTTGAGAATAGGTTGTTGATGGAGACGGAGAGCATAAGTATATCGCTTTGAATGCCATCTTCATCAATTGCATGAATCTTCTCATCGTTGGGAGATATGAGGTGAGAGCGGTCTAGGAAAGGTTCTTGACTATGTCCAATAGGGTTTTCAAGAGGGTTGTTCTTGGTGCTTGCTGAGGGAGGTAGTGGTAATTCTCCATTTTCAATCATATCAAGGACGACGCCTTTTAGAGGGAGATACATCTCAGTATCATGTCCGCAACCTTGATGATATTGGCAATATTGTTCTCTGTTCCATCTTCGACCTTGCTTGTTTTGTAGAGGGTCCAGAGTTGGACCAATCGGTTTGAGATTTTCTTTGGAGATTAGCCTTTCCAAAGCTGTGGCAAAAGGTATGACCAAATTAGGGAAGAACCTATGGGGTTGTTTGGTATTATTTGGCGGAGTTCCTAGGGGATTTGCTTCATTGGTTTTGGTAGCCTTCCAATTAGGGTTGGCTTTGCCATTGGCAAGCAGTCGATTTTCAAGGAGCTTGATCCTTTGCTCAATGTCTGATAAGGGAAAATTCCTAGTTTCCAGTTTGTCCTCAACATTGGAGAGACGAGTGCTCAAGTTTTACATGGTAGCTAGGAGTCGTAGGACAAGGTTGTTTATTTCGGCGGAAGTCATGGCGGATAAAGATTGATCGTCTTCTTGAGTTTTTTGCCGATGATCGATGGCACCCAAGGGATTCCTATTTGACATAACGATAGGCGTTATAACTTGTCTTACCAAGGGATCGCACAAACAACGGCAAGTACGAGACGTATGTACAAAAGACATCTATGTCGTGGAGATACGGTGGTGTGACTAGATTTTGAGTTCATGAAAGGTCGTGAGTGACTTCTCGTGTTTGAACTCACGGTGCATGGTTTTGAACTTAGACTCAAGTGTCGATTTAGGTAAAATGATGCCTAGACAAACGAATTCTGACGGAATTCGGAGGTTTGTTGATGGCGTGACGCTGTTGGACGAGATACGTATACAAATTTGTACTTTGATCCGTAACATATGGGAAAAGCGGGTTTAAGACCCAACATGTTTTGACTCTATTAACGCCATTGAAGATGTCTCGACAATTAGGCAGCGTGACCAGAAGGTAAGTTCTATATTTGGCGGACATTGGACGTTATCTAAACAACTTTGATTCGAACTCGACTCGAGGCTGAATCAGAAAGTTGGACTGATATGTAGGCAGTTATTATTTAAAGAGGATTTTCGAAAATAGAAATTTTTAAAAAGCGAGATTTGCTTAGGATTGTCTTTTAAAAAAGGTTAAGTTTATTTTCAGAAGTCGGGTTTGATATAATCGGGGTCGCTACGACTTAGAAAACGGTGCGTCATTTTCAAAGACGGTTTTCGAAAATCATATTCGCGATTTTGAAGATCGAGAATTAAAAGTTTGAATGGTCTAAAAAGTTACGGCCTAGAAAATGGTGTGTTATTTTCGAAGACAGTTTTCGAAATCGAGGTTTCGGAGATTGAAACGACCATTATGTCAGCGCAAAAGGAACATTTTGAAATGGTTCGAAAACCGAGTTTTGAAATTGCCATTATGACGGCGTAGAAAATGGTTAAATTTGCTTTCGAAGTATTTTGAAATTATGAAACTTGAAAATGGTTAAACTTATTTTCGAAGTATTTTGAAATGTTGACACTTGAAAACGGTTAAATGCGACAGCGGAAGCTAGCCAAAGAAAGTGCGATGACTCTGCCCCGTTATGGACATAGGCCACCCGCACGCCAATCTATGGACATAGGGCAGTCTGAAAGCCACGTTCGGTGACGTAGAAATGCTTTCGACCGGATCGCTTTAGATCGGTCGGTTTCGTGAAGGTCTCGAAACGATGAGAGATGTTAAGAGTCGCCACCAAGCAATTATAGGATGCTTGGAAACCTTTCGAATCCACTTTGTACCTCGGTCAAACGAAGCAAAAAGCGGTGCTTGACATAGGTACTAAAGATAAGGACTCGTCCCCATTTAGCTCCTATCACTAGAATGACTCTCGTTTCCATGGATAAGGTTGTCCACTATTTCAAAGGTTCTGAGTAAGGGGTGAGGGTACGTATTGGGAAGCCCTGTAATTGGACACTCAATCCCGCCCGCGTTTGCGGTCTCTACTGATCGATCGTGGTTGTTAGTGCAAAAGTTGATAAAATGCATGAGTGCGCATCCACAAGTTTAACCTAACATGTGACAATTTGCTATGTCAGTTGTTTATGCAATTATCAAGAAATTGGTGTCAAGGTTTGATTTAGAGTTGATTTGCATGCAAAACGGATATTAAACATCCATTTACCAAACTCGGGTTATGATGCTTAACACGATCCAATTGTTTGAAAAGAAGTGTGTTTAAATGATAAAGTGTAAAATGTGAAATGTAACTCGTCATTCTGGTCCGTCACGCATTCGGATTAACCGAAATAAAGATCGTCCTAGACAAGTGCCAAAATAAGAAGGAACAGTGTCAGGCAGGCCCATTGGGGCGCGAGCCATTTGGCGATGCAAATGGGCGTCCTCTGATTTTATAAAAAGGTTGATGAATGATTTGCAAATATTATTTGCATGACTCGGAATAATTACCATTATATTAGTAATATTCGCCGTCGGATTCATATTTGCAAGCTTGAAAAGTATAGTTTACAAATAAAAATGTAAAATGTGTGTGCTTAACCGTTTTATCACCGTACTCGAATTAAATTGACATGGTATTTATTTTAACCAAGGGTGATATCCATTATGGTCAAGATAAGGATGAAAATAAAATGAAATAAAGAGAAATATTTGATATGAACTAAATATGTTAAGTTCATTCATTTGTAATTAGTCAATATTTATCATCGTACTCGGATCAAACCGACATGGTATAAAGAACCAAGGATGATTATGAATATGATTAAAATGCGTGCAAATGTAAATAAATGAGAAAAAGTGATGAATAAAAGAAAAGGGTGTTAAAATACCCATTATTTTGTAATTAACCAACAAATTTCATCGAAACACGGAATAAACCACCATGGTAAGGATGTTTTCGGAGATGGTTAAAAATCGGTTTTAAGTAAGGTAAAATAAAATGGTTAAAAACCGTAATAAGAAAAATGTGAGAAAAGGAAACAAAAAGAATAAAATAAAAAATAAAGTAAGAACGAATACAAACACGACCTGACTCAAACTAGAGAGGTCCTAGGGGCGCGAGTCATCGTGCGAGACAATGACACCCCTCACTTTGGTAAGAGTCAAGTTTTGACTCATATCTTCCATGTTTGAATCGTATTATGCATGGTTCATGTTTATAATATCAGAAAAACAATAAAGACATGAAATAAGTGGAATATTTACACCCTCAAACTTACATGTTATGATGTTTGCGAGGTAGACGACTTTTGAGACGGTTTTCTTGTTATGCGACTACTCGGGATCAAAATGAGTTTAAAAGAGTGCCTTAAAATAGAATTTTGTTTTGAAAATATTTTGAGAATATGTTGATTGAAAACATGTTGATCAATGTTGAATTGGTCGAATGGGTCAGTCGAATGCACGACGACGGTACCAAACAAATTGTGTAATGCTTGTGTTTTCGATCGGTAGGTCAAAAACACGTGTCGATTTCTTGACTTAAGAAGTCGAGGTTTAAAAGTTTAAGGGAGATGTGAGGGGGTGGACTCTCACGTACCCTAAAGAGGTGCATATGAGGGGGTATTTATAGAGAAATGGGAGGTGGTAAGTCGGTTGAGTTTGCTTGGAGCCTCAATGGGGTGTCTTGTCCTTTTCGGAAATTTGGATTTTCTCTTTGTTATAACCATTCTTTTGGTTGGTTGTGTTTTGTGGTTTATGTGATTGCTTAGCCATCTAACCTTTCTTTTAGGTGTTACTTGGGGTGGGTATTTTGTGTGTTTGACTCGGGTTTGACCCGTGTTGAGTCGGAATTTTTAATTTTTAGTCGGTTTTTTGCCCAGTGTCGGTTTTGACTCTAATTAGTGTCATTTTAATGCAAACTGCATGATAAAACGATTTATGGCATTATTTTAGATGTTTAAAACTCGGGTTAACTCAGGTTGCGGGTTTCTGAGTCGGTTTTGCGCTCGAAGTTGGTTTTAACTCTAAATAGTGCTGTTTTAATGTAAATAAATTTAGAAAACCAGTTTTGAAATTAATTTTCATATTCGAGTAATACATTAAACCGTCTTATGTAAAGCCAATCCACGCATGCATATTAAAATACGTTATAGTCCTATTATCATCGGGTGTTTTTTGGAAGATGCAGATACCAGGTATCTACACCTGTCCATATGCCGCATGCTACATCAACATCTAATACCTGCTAAGCCAACTGCTCACCATCCCCGAATTGATCACTATAGTTTTGGAAACAATAAATGGGGCCAGATAACTGCACAACCAAAATAAGAACTCACAATACACATCCAATCGAACTGTAACCAATCAATCCTCCAGACTCCAATAGTCACCAGTAACCGACTACACACCGAAATGTGTAGCCCTGCAAGGTTCCCGTCGCAATGGGAAACCCACACCGCCAGTGGGGATCGCAACCTTACCACCTAAGCTTCGCTCATCGCAACGAGCGAACCCAGATAATTAATGTGCACATCCCCCTTGTGACAGGAGCCACAAGGGGCGAACATGGGGTTGGAACCATCTCTCAAGAATGGCCCCACAATCAATCCAACAACCAATATAATCAGAAACCAAAATCATAATCAGGTTATCGACAATCAATCACAGTTACCAACTTATAATCAATTATGCAACCAACTGAGTAGAGAAACCCTACCTGATCAAATATCCACGCAAAAGCAAGCTAGTACGCATCCTCTACGAAGTCCGCGCCTATTATGATACCACACAATCAATCAACTACACATCATATGATTATCTACCCCAAAATCCCCAAATCACCCAATTAGGGTTTGTATAACTATAACCATAATAGCAAATTAACAAAGGTATAAGACTTACTGATTGAAACTATGCGGAGTGGGATGGAAAAACCCCAAATCGGTTAACCCTATCCTTGAGAGTGATTAGAATAATCAGAGAAGCAGTGAACATGATTTTAGATTTTGAGAAAGTGATTATAAAATGATTAGGAATTGTTAATCATGTTTTTATACTTCTCTAATTATTATAAGTAAAAATTACAAATAACCACCTCGTATTTGCGTTTTTTACAAATTACCATCACGTATTTGCATTTTTACAAATAAACCCCAAACTTCAATGTATATTCCCCAACTACCACCGTATTTTTAACCCGAGCATCATTTTTCTTATTTCCCGACTTGTTAAGTGACGATATACGCAAAATACCAAGAATACCCTTATTCTTTATTTATTTCTTACACAAACACACCATAACCAAATAACCAACATTCCTAATTGAATTTATTTCCCTAAAATCCCAATTTTTCCCAAACCTTGAAATCTTAAATCCCTAAATCTTTTAATCCCCAATTTAATTGATCAATTTATCTCAATATCTATGTCGTATATCCCCTATTCTTCCTTCTCGATTTCGCTGCGGAATTCGTTTAGGTATAATCAGTTAAGTAGGTTTATGTATCAGTTTAGCAAGTTTATGTTAGTTAAGAGGTTTATGCATCAGTTCAAATGTACTAAGGAAAATTACGACTTAGGTAGTGTGATTGGTAATTTTTTGTTTTCCTTATTTAATGTGTAATCTTTTCTGCAAGTAAATAGCTACAATGTGTAATCTTTTCCTTGATCAAGAGATATTTGTATGAGCCTCTTGGGACACATAGCTTGTTGCCATGGAACAGGCAACCCTTCTGTAGCAAGAATTTGGTTCCCTGGATCTTAGTCCCTTCTGTCTGAGCCAACCAGTCTTCATAAAATTCAGGATCATCTTTGTACATCTCTTTCATGAACTCAAACCCAAGAACTTCCTGTTATATTACTGACAGCAATGAATATCTCCTAGGAGTGCATCAACAACAATGTTTTGCTTACCCTCTTTGTACTTGCTTGAAAATGTGAAGGCTTGTAAGAACTCGACCCACTTGGCATGCCTGTGATTTAACTTGTGCTGGCCATTGATATATTTCAAAGCTTCATGATCTGAATGCAGCATAAAAGGTTTTGGTTTCAAGTAGTGGCGCCAATGCAAAAAGAGCCCTGGCAATTGCATAAGATTCTTTGTCATAGGTGGAGTAGCTTAGCTTGGCTCCACCTTAGCTTCTCACTGAACTAGGCCATAGGTTTCCTCTCTTGAATCAATACAGCTTCTATGCCCACACCACTGGCATCACATTCTACCTCAAACAAACAGCTGAAGTCCGGTAGCCTGAGAATGGGTGCCTGACACAACATTCTTTTGATCAAGTTGAATTCTTGCTGAGCATTCTCAATTCATTTGTACTCTCCTTTCTTCATACACTATGTGATAGGGGCAGCAACAACACTGAAGTGTTTGATAAATCTTCTGTAAAAGGAAGCAAGGCCATGGAATCCTCTCACCTCAGTGATACTCTTAGGAATTGGCCAAGATTTAATAGCATCAATCTTATCTTGATCCACAGAAATCCCTCTCCCAGAGATGATATACCCTAAGAACTTAATTTCAGATGCCAAGAAGGTACATTTCTCCAATTTTCCAAACAATTTGCTGCCTCTCAGGATTTGAAATACTTTCTCAAGGTGGCTTAAATGTTCTCCTGTGGGTTTGCTGTAAATTAGAATATCATCAAAATACACTACAACAAACCTTCCCAAGCAAGGCCTCAACATTTATGTCATCAACTTCATAAAAGTGCTGGGGGCATTTGATAACCGAAATGGCGTAACCAACCGTTTATAGAGCCCTTGCTTAGTTTTGAAGGCAGTTTTCCACTCATCACCCTCCCTAATTTTCACTTGGTGATAACCCTGCCTAAGATCACTCTTAGAAAAGATCCCGACACCACTTAACTCATCCAGCATGTCATCCAATCTAGGTATATGGAACCTATACTTGACTGTGATGTTGTTGATGGCTCTGCTGTCAATACACATCCTCCAAGTGCCATGCTTCTTAGGTACCAACAGTTCTGGGACAGCAAAGGGACTCAAGGACTCCCTCACAAATCCCTTATTCATCAGCTCATCAATTTGCTTCTGTAATTCCCTTGTTGCGTCAGGATCACACCTTAATGCAGGTCTGTTAGGGAGTACAGATCCTGACACAAGGTCAATCTGGTGCTCAATACCTCTCAGTGGAGGCAGTCCACTAGGTAATTCAGCAGGGAAGATATCCTGGTATTGCTCCAGTAATGGTCTAACCTCTGCTGGCAGTTGATGCTCAACATCCTCAGGAATTTCCTTGGACAACAAGATGAGAACATGCTGTTCTTGTTGTATTTCCTTGACCATTTCTGCTTCAGATAGAAATAGAACACCATTGAGTCCATCAGTCACACTTGGACTCCCATAGTTGTTCTGATTAGGTGGTAGAGGAGTCAGTGTGATCTTTTTGCTACCTTGTTTGAAAGAATAGGTATTGCTCGTCCCCTGGTGGATAGAATTCTTGTCAAATTCCCATGGTCTACCTAACAGTAGGTGGAATGCATCCATAGAGACAACATCACACAAGATATTATCTTTATAAACATTGCCAATTGAAAATGGAACCAGGCATTGTTTATCCACCCTGACTTCTGCTCCTTTGTTTAGCCATCTGAGCTTATAAGGGTTGGGGTGCTCTTGGGTATTGAGGTTATGCTTGTTAACCATGGTGACAGATGCTACATTGGTGCATCTTCCACCGTCAATGATTAGATTGCATACCCTGCCATGAATAGTACATCTACTCCTGAAAATGAGGGACCTTTGGTCCTCCTCCAAAGGTGCCTGTTAAGAGTGCATTACCCTCCATAAGACCAGACTATAGCTTGTATCAGGATAAGACATGACCGTTTCCTGGTTGGATACCTCCTCAAAGGTTGCCTCCTCATTCATTGGTTCCTTCTCATACTCAACTGAACCCTTTCTTTCCCATTCCTCTACTTCTATTGCTGTTAGTGCTCTCTTGGAAGGACAATCCTTCCTGAAGTGGCCATAAACTTGGCATTAGAAACACTTAATCTTTTCCTTGGTTAGAGGTGGGTTGGACTTAGGGAACATGGGTGCTTTCCCCTTGTCTCCTCCTGCTTGGGACACTGGTTTAGGTGTCTCAGCAATCTTAACACCAGTGTAGGTGATGGACAAGAGTTGGTCGTCACACATCCAATCAAACACATTTATAATACTCAACGAACAACTAGTTAGTGGTAAGTCGAGGTCGATCCATGGGACGGTGTGCTTTGGGTTCTAAGTCTATCTATCTCAATTTATGCTAGTGTCACAATTTGTTTGGGTTTGTAGTTGTGTCCTAGACTAATGCAAGCAATAAAGTAAAGCAAACAATGAACTAAGAGATGTAAACAAATGACTAAAAGCACTAGGATGTCATGGGGTCATAGGGGATTCATGGTGTTGATCATACACACATGTTTACAAAGTTGCAAGTAATTAATGTTGTGGAGGAACCGAGTTGGTTTATGTCTTACGGTTCATAGGAAGGGTTGGGTCCCGGAGCCGAATCGATTAGATTGTACAACACCTAAAAGTCGACTTACTTTCCTCCTATTCAACTTCTATGCATGGTCTAACAAGACTCGAGTTGGTTTATATCTTACAAGTCATGTTGAGTAGATAAGAGATGGTTGTAAATGCAAGGATTCATAGGCTTAGCATTTCATCAAACATAACATGTGCATAAAGTTGACATTACAACAAGAAAGGAATTTAATTATGAAAACATATTAGATTAAGCATGAATCATTCCCCATGTTTATTTCCCCTAATTACCCATTAATCCTAGCTAAGTATCTACTCACTCATGATCGAGTTTAACAGGTTAATAAGGTTGTCAATCATACTAACAAAGCCAAACATGATGAACAAGTAAGAAAGATTAATAATAATTAAAACAAGGATTAAGAGAATTATACCTATGGAGATTCCAAAATAATAATGCAAAGAATAATAGAAGAACTTGATGATTGATGGAAGGTTGTCAATCTCCCAATAAACCCAATAATCTTCAATTACCCAAAAGTAACTGATGGGGCATATTCTGCACCGCTGACCAAGTCAACATATTGAGCAAGGTCAAAGATATTCACAGCAAGTCAACGACTTAGACAGCCTAGCCGATGCAGTCCATCGGCTGTCAGCATGGGCCTCGGCATGACAACTGCCGGCGGGGCACATACCAGCGTACTCATATCCAAGACCCCTCGGCGGTGAGTCAACAGGGCCCGCCGAGCTGCCATAGGTCCCTCGGCCGAGGGGTAGATCAGTCTTTCCACCTGCTAGCCACTTGGCCACTTGGCCACTACGTGACAAAAGGTGAAAGCCTATAAATACTCCTCAACCTTCATTGAGGAAAGGATCCAACTAATCCACAACTAAACCTAAATACACTATTCATCTGGTAATATCTTCCTTATCTCTCTACAATATACATTCAGCCAAGTAACAACTTACCCCTTAAGTTTACTGACTTGAGCGTCGGAGTGAGTACGCTTAACACAAAGCCAAGCCCTCAGTTCGTTCATTGTTGCAGGAGAGGCCGAGAGGAACGATTAAGACCAAAGGAGAATCCAACTCAAGACATCATTCAACAAGCCACGGGTGGTAACTATACTTGCTGCGGAATTACACCCGGAACAATTGGCGCCCGTGGGGGAAAGATACTAGAAGCTAGTCACATTCATTCCCAAACAAAAAAAAAAAAACAAAAACCCACCCAAAAAGCTAAGAAGATGTCAAAACAACAAGACGCGATCGTGACCAACTAAACCGCATTCTACCAAGATGATACTTTCAACAGTGCAGGTCGTGCGGCCCTCCACCGGCGGAGTAATCCAACCGGAGTTCGGGATGCCAATAATACCAGACACGCCGCTAACCGCCAACCAGGTCACCATCATGGGACATGTGGTTGACGTAGCAAAACTGAAAATGGTCCTGGACTTAATTAGTAATACGCTGCTCACACATCACGCCGACAAGAGCGGCGGAAACCGTCCGGGAGACCGGGGCCCAAAACGTGACTCAGAAATTTGAACGGAGCACTTTGGGAGAAGTCGACCAGCCAAGTCGCCGGGGAGCCCAAAGTGGGCGTGGTAGACCTAAGTCCTTCCCGCACTCATGGGAGGACAGCGTCCCCCAACACGAACGAGGCTTACCCCAAAGGAACCGAGAGGAGTCCGACTCGGCGAGAGTTGGAGAAGAAGCCCGAGTCGAAGAAGGAGTCCTTCCCGCTACGAAGGGAGGAGCCGGATTAGGAATTCGAGGAGCCGATCGCCGCGTGTCGTTCGACACGTGGTCAGACAGCCCCTCAACGCCTACGTTCTAGAAGTCCAGGTGCCGACAAAGCTCAAGTTGCCACCCCTATCATACAAAGGAGATAGTGATCCAGCCGACCACGCTGAGGCTTTCGAGTCTTACATGTCGGTATGGGAGCAGCCCGATGAGGTCTGGTGCCGAGTTTTCCCAACAACTTTGCATGGGATGGCTCAAAATTGGTACAAAGGGCTTCCCGACGGCTCGGTATACTATTACGCCGACCTAAGAGACGCCTTTCTAGCCCAGTACTCTTGCAACAAGAGAAGGGCCGTGGAGACATCGGACCTCCTAACTATCAAACAGGAGGGGGGCGAGTCTCTACGAGCTATGTGAAGAGGTTCGATGGAAAGGTCCAGCAGATTCGAGAAATTAATCCCCAAATGGCGGCCTTGCGGCGATGAAGGGCCTCCCGAGGAGACTTAAAAATGAGCTCATCAAGTGCGGAGGCCCGAGCTTGGATGCCGCCAGGAGGATGGCCGACCAGGCCATCAAGGTAGAAGACTATCACAAGACCTGGTAGGCCCCAGCGAGGCCGAGCACTCGAAAAGAAGAGCGCCGGGAGGACAACCCGGATGAAAGACGCCGTGACCACAACGGGTCACGGTCCGATGACAGACGCCGTGAGAATAATAGGTCACGGTCGGACAAGTCTGCCAGGAAACAGGACTCGACAGGCGCCGGGTGGAGTTCGGGAACGTACCACCGGAGGCGGTATAGTGATAAAACCCCTCTGGTCGTATCTGCCGCCGAGGTCTTCGCCCTGAGCAAAAACGAGGGCCAGAAGTGGGAGAGACCCCCAAGCCAAAAAGTGACGGTGACACGAGCGATCTTTGTGAGTACCACGGCCACACCGACCATTTAACCAACGACTTGCCATCGAAGAATGCCATTGAAGAGCTGATCCGGAAGGGGAGCCTCGACAAGTACGTCGCCAAAGGCCAAAAGATCGACGCCCGACGGTTCGGGTAAGAAATCCGTCTTGAACGGATAGGAGTGATCCATGTTGTCATCGGGGGCAACGAGAACGGAGGGCCCGCTCATGGGCACAAACGGCACCTGAACGAGCTATATCGGGCCATCAACTTTGTGCCCAACACAGCGATCCCCGCTTCCAACATCCCCGATATAACCATTGGAAGGAAGGACTACGAAGGAGTCATCGCTCCTCACGACCCCACTTGTAGTCAATTTGAACATATCCAACCACCTAGTCAAGAGGTGCCTGGTTGACACGGGCGCATACACGAACATCATGTTCGGAGTGCTTCCTCGGCCTCGGCACGAAAGTCAAGGACTTGAGCCCCGCACCAACCCACTATACGGACTTCTGCGGGGGCGGCTGGTACCACCGGGATCAATCGGACTCCTGGTGACATTCGGCGAAAAGAATGCGGCTAAAAATGTCCTAGCCGAGTTCGTGGTCATCGACGGCTCGTCCGCCTACAACGTTCTCATAGGCCGAGTCACCCTGAGTGAGGTTGACGCGATGATGTCCATCCGGGCCCTAACAACGATGTATGTCTCGGACCGGGGGAAGCGCATAAGCTCGTCTCCAAAGACGAGAATGACGAGGTGATCAACGTCCAGATAGCCGCCAGAGGATGCAACATGCAATCCCTCAAAGTGGCAAAGAAATCATAAAAAGGAAAAAGTCTATCCTTATAACAGGAGGGCGACCTCATGGATGTAACTAGCGGCTGACTAGGACGGTGTGCCTTTGATAGGCCATTAGGACGCTGGTAATCTCGGGAATACTCTATGTAGCGGCGGAGGTGTCCAAAACAGCTGTGGGAACCCCGACGCATGTTTTTACCTAATGAAAAATCGTCCAAGTCTTCCATCAAAATGTTCATTTTCCCCTAGTCACTAGGAAGCGTGAGAGACGCTCACACTTTGTCATACCGACAAGAGCGGTAGTCTTTATCGATAGCGAGATGTCGGCTCACACTTTGTCATACCGACAAGAGCGGCGATCTCCATGAAGAAATAGGCGCCATCGCATCACCCCAAGTAGTAGACGCCACGGCGATCACCCCAAGAGGTTTGACGCCGTCCGTCGTCCTCCTCAAGTGGTAGACGCAACGGCGATCTCCATGAAGAAATAGGCGCCGTCGCATCACCCCAGTAGTAGACGCCACGGCTGTCACCCCAAGAGGTTTGACGCGTCGCAGTCACTCAAGTGGTAGACGCCACGGCGAGCTCCATGAAGAAATAGGCGCCGTCGCAGTCACCCTAAGTAGTAGACGCCACGGCGATCACCCCAAGAGGTTTGACGCCGTCGCATCACTCCAAGTGGTAGACGCCACGGCGAGTCTCCATGAAGAAATAGGCGTCGTCGCAGTCACCCCGGTAGTAGACGCCACGCGATCACCCCAAGAGGTTTGACGCCGTCGCAGCTCACTCCAGTGGTAGACGCCACGGCGATCTCCATGAAGAAATAGGCGCCGTCGCAATCACCCCAAGTAGTAGACGCCACGACAGTCACCCCAAGAGGTTTGACGCCGTCGCATCCTCCCAAGTGGTAGACGCCACGACGATCAATAACAAGAAGCGAGATCTTGGCTCACACTTTGTCACACACCGACAAGAGCGGCAATCACCACCAGGAAGCAGACACCTCGATGGTAACGACCAGCGCAGGTGATACTCGCAAAGCGTTCAAAATGCCTCAGAAGCGTTAACACGATTGAGATACGCACTCTAGACCGCCTCGGCCAAGCCGAGGCGGAAACAAAAGAGACACTCAATTAATAACGTAAGGAGACAACCCAGACGAAGACATAGACGCTAAAGTACAATTGAGACGCTCAAATACTAGCGCAAGAAAAAGAAGTGAGGTAAAAACCTCGGCCGGGCCGGAGCGCGAAGAAACGAACTCTTATTAAAAATGTTCAACGAATTACAAGAAATTACAAGGATAAGCCAAAAGACAAAAGGTTACAGATATCATCTCCCTATGTCCGTTGTTGCTCGCCATCAGCAGCGGCAGCGGCACCTTCTTCGATGGGTAACCCAACAGTTCCCTTAGCAGCCTCAGCTTCAGCGGCCTCAGCCTTAGCCTCGGCAGCCTCAGCTGCCCTTGCCCACTCGGCTTCCTCCTTGGCCGCTTTCCTTCTCGGCAAGAAGAGCGCCTTCTCCGCGGCCGCCTCCTTCTCTATCTTCGCCCTCACTGCCTCCTTGGCCTTCTCCGCCACGGCCTTCTCCTTGGCTTCAAGCTTGTCATCAAGCAGCTCGTCATATCTGCCCCACGGAAAGGAACCATCAAGAGGGAAGAGCTCCCCAATCACTTCCCTAGCGGCTCCTTCGGCCAAATCCGAATTCAAAGACACATGTTAGAGAGCATGACGGTTTGGAGCATCTCAATGTCCTTCTCCTTTTGCTTGGTGACGGCCTCTTTGCTCCGAATCACCTCCGCTGGGCCTTAAATAGGTCCCTGGATTCGTTCCTCTCTGGAGGTAGAGGTCGGCGTGCCTCGAACAAGTTTACACTTCTCCGGCGGCTTCGCGGCTTCACGCCGCGGCCTCGGCCTTGGCTCTCTCGTGAGGACCTCCTTTTCGGCGTCTGCTGAGTTTTCTTTCACCAAGAGCGCCTTCTCGCATCTCCTAAGCCTCTCGCTCATTGAGAAGATCCAGCTTCGCCTTCGCGGCCACCTTCTTAGTGGCATTAAGCTCAAAAGCGGATTGAGCCACGGCTTTCTCCTGCTCTATGATACGAGCATCGGTAAGATCGTTCCACCTCGCCAGCTCCTTGATCAGCTTCGTGCCTTCCTCTATAAGCTGGGAGACGGAAGCCTTCAGGATGAGGAAACAGTGGTGACATTTTGATCACCGGCTGTGGGCGGAGAGGGAAGCCTTACAGGGACGAAGAGTTCACGGTGACGTCTTGATCACCCGGCCTGCACGAAATTCCCCTCCACTTCTTTGCCCAACAAGAGCGGCGGACGATCGCGGTGATCTACAAAATTTAAAGTAAGCATCGGTATCAACATACACGGACATGCCGGAGAGCTGTCACGGCGGCGCCTAAGGAACCGCTAAGTCGAGCCACGGGATAGATCAATACCGTGCTTGGCCTTCTTGGCCGAAGGGCGCATTTCCTCGTCAGCAGCAGAAGCAACGGCAGCGGTAAAGGCTGTCTGCTTTCTTTTACGGACAATGGGCGACCCCTCCTCTTCATCGGAGTCATCCCCATTGGAGATATAAACGATCTCCACCGTCTCCTTCTGAACAGGGGGGATGGAAGGCGGAGCCGATGTCGACGCCATCACCGCCGAAGGCTTTGTTTTTCACGTGTGGCGCGGCATGTTACCCCAACCTTCGCACAGGCCTCCACCACATTCAAGCTTTTCAGCTGCTGATCCATAAGATCATTCGGCGACGTCCTGCGGTCATGGGCTAGAGCCTTGGGATGCAAGTTAGCAACAGTTTTATCTTTGTGCAGCCCCATTCTCCGGAGGATATCCTCAGACAGGTCCGGTCCAAAGTGGCCTGCGAAAGAGACAAAGCAAGAGTTAAGTAAAAGAAATAAATCGAGACACAATGAGAACGGTGATGGGCCTCACACCGACCCTACTCACCCTGCGCTAGGGCCGGTATGAGGCCGACATGGCAAAGCGGCTCATCCTGAAGAATGATCTGCGTTGGGGGGATCCATCTTTTCGGCAGCCCACTCTTGTCCACCTCAAAAAGCCTCATCGCCAGCTTCTCGTCCTCCTTAAGAAGGACCTTGCTGGCATCCATTTTAAGCTTCTTCCGGGTGACCCATATGTCATGCTCCGCCTTAGTCTCACACCGCAAATTAACCTGGTGCTGAAAGGAGCGGGGCAGCGGATAGTCATCCGGCACCTTAACGTACACCCACCGATCTCTCCAGTCCTTGCAAGAAGTAAGCTTGTCAACAGAGACATAACCCTTCTCCATGTGCACACTGTACCATCCGACGCGGCCAGAGATCGGCGGTGGAGATAATGAAGCCGGCGGAATAAATTCACCGTCGGGGCCTCCCCTTGAAGACAAAGCCGGACAAAGCCGACTATGGTTCTCATAGCCAGCGGGTGCAGTTGGGCAACAGCGACGTTCATAGCTTTAATGATGGCCATGACGTACTCATTCAGCGGAAACCGGAGCCCGTATTCCAAGTGTCGCATGTATACGCCGGTATGGCCCGGCGGAGGGCAACAGACTGCCTGACCCTCCTCAGGGATAACAATCTTGTATCCCCTGCCAAAGAAGAAATGGCCCTCGAAAAATTTCTCACCGGAACAACTGGCCAACTTATGGGTCCAAGCTCGATCAACGCGTACCTTGCAGACGTCACCGTGATCCATAACGTACTGCCTCACCTCTTTGGGACGAGCCTTTTCAGCATCATCACCAAAATCGTCTGCGTCATCATCGACATCGAGTCATCCTCCCATTCCTCCAAAATCAGGATCGACTTCGGGAGAAGGAGACCTAGGGCCCCCGAGGCCTTATCGGGAGGGCGTCCAACTTCTCCTCCTCATCAAGACGCGACGGGGAACCCTCCGGCACGAAGTGCTAGTCCGGCGTCGGCGAAAGACATAATAGCAATAATTATTTAACAAAATAAAAAGTGAAGAAATTTGTTTGTTTACCTTGAAGAAAAACACTCGCCGGAGTAACAACTCTGAAAATTAGAAGACAAAGAAACCTTTGAAAGTTTAGAGAGGAAAAATTTTGGAGAATGAAATTGGTGACCAATTTCACGGGATAACTGCCCTATTTATAGGGAAAAGCCCATAAAGAAGGACCAATCAGCGAACAGCCCATGAAGCGTCAACCAATCAGCGTGCAGACACGTGTCGGACATGCAACCACGGGATTTCAATCGTTGCAACAGTTAGACGTCAATCAATGCAACAGTGACCAAGCGTCTTCAACACGCCTATTTGTTGAGTTTATGGATTCAAGTACCTAAGAGGGGGAGGGGGTGAATTAGGTACTCTTTTAAAAATTTTAACTTCAACTTTATTGGATTAAAGTAAGTTAAATGAACAAAAGAGATTTAGAGGATACTTTGAATAATATTGAAAGATTGAACAAGTATCTCGATGAATGTTTGCTGAAGTATGAAAGCAACAATCGTTCTGACTGTATCTATTTGTCTCAGTTTGTGAAGTATGACTGCAGACCAAATGCGACAGTATGATGAACTGTTACTTCTAAGTTTAAGCGAAACAAAACAAACAAACAAAGTAAAAAGGCAGCGGAAATAAAATAAGCACTTGAACACGAGATTTTTGAATTGGTTCGGCAAGAAACTCAAGTGCCTACGTCCAATCTACTTTTTATTACTTTCCTTTAGTGATCTACTCCGAAAACTAAAAGACCCTTGTAATAAAAGACGCCAACCTACTCCGGTTGCAAAGCTAGTACAAGAACTACTCCGTTCTATGACAAGCTAACTCGCAATCTACTCCGATTGCCAAGAGTTAAAGGACTACTCCGTCCTAGAACTCAACAACTCACAACCTACTCCGGTTGTCAAGAGTTAAAGACTACTCCGTCCTAAACTCTACTAACACACTTAAAATGTAAAGGATCAAGTTTCCACTAACACATTCTTAGCAAAGAATAGAGGTGGACAACTTTTACAAGATCAACACTTTTAAGCAAGATAGTTTAGTATGGAAAAGCAACAGTGGCCACGACTGTAGAAACTGAAAGACACTTGAAGACTTTTAAAAAGATTTTGCAAAAGACACGATTTTAAGCTTTTGAAAACACTTTGCAAAACATGAAAGAATTAAATCAGAAAAGTCTTGGGGATTTAATGAGGAGGATGCACGGTTTATATAGAGGAGGTGAGTGAAGGGGTTGCTAGGGTTTTGAAGGGTCAAAGACCTCACATGTGAAGGACAATAGCAACCACCTAATAACTTGCACCAAAAAGGAGTCTTTTGCAAAGGAAGGAATAGAGAAAGAAGGTTTGAAAGACAACCTTAAATGCTCATGCAATTTCAGAAAACAAAGGATGTGAGACAAGTCACATGATGACAAGTTAACACAAATATGGCAAAAAGCAACTTTTGTTTTCTTAAAAACCAAAGGATTGAATTTGCATAAAGAGGAAACATTTTGAATAATTCAAACCACTCTTTATTGGATACTACCTCCTTAATAAAATCAGGTTTTTATCTTAGAAAATAAGAGTCACGTGAAAGCATTTGAAAGATAAAAAGGAAGCTTCAAGTTCTACGAGTTGTGGCCTAGTCCACTCAGCTGTTTGCTTGTTGAAGCAACAGTCATCTGGACTGTTTCTATTACTCTACTATACTTAACTTTCTCACTTGTACATTAGATGACACACGACTAATTACAATGGGATTAGTAACAACTTCAACACTTCTTAATCCAAGCTTGATTACATCATTAATCCTGAAAAGGTAAACTAAGATAACACAAATCAAATGGGCATGTTATCATCAACATAAGGAACCCAACAAATTCCCCCTTTGATGATGACAAGCCCCAAACGAATGTATAAGCAATGTAAACACCTTGATTCAAGATTTTTAACAAGCAAGATCAAATGATAGAGAAGGGACAATATTACCTTACCAAGGGCAAAAGCTAGAATCAAACTATCAAGACAATTTTACATTGCCCCAAACAAGAATCAAGCTAAGAAGGTTAGACAAGCCATTAGTTTAATCAATAAGCAAAGAGATTCAAAGCATGAGTTTACCTTTTCCCCCTCTTGACATCATCAAAAGGATAGGGATGTCACAAGCATTAGAGTGCAGATATTTCATAAGAAAACACAAAAAGACACATGTAGATGTGACAAGGTAACAAGGTCAACATAAACAAAGATTAGGCAAAGGCTAATCAAGGTTCAACATAGCTAAAGAGAGTTTAAAGTACACCACCAATTGTTCAAAATAACAAGCAAGAAAATAAGTCTTAGAAAGGCACAACCAAGGTGAAGCAAAATAAAGGGGCACGGGTGAGGGTTAATAGGCCGAGAGGAAATGGAAAGGCTAAGGAGAGGAGGCTTGTTCACCATCCGAGCCACTACCCAACGGATCATCATCCACATGAGCATCTTCACCAACCTCTTTTGTTGACACAAGGGTGGAAATAATATCCACCTCTCCACGGATGAGGTCCAAAGTAGAAGCAAGGGCCGAAATAGCCAAGTCCTTTTGACGAGCATCTTCCCTAATCCACGCACTTAACTCAGCCACGGCATTGAGTACATCCCGCAAACTACCCGTATTCCCTTGACTAGATGACCCAACTTCCGGGTCCTTCTTAATTTTCACAGAAATTAACTCATCATTCTCAACCTTGATAAGCATCTTCCCCATTTGCCCATCACTCATAACATCACACATATCCAACGAACCCAAGCTAGTATTCACTAAAACCCCGTGTGCCTTGAGCACAACCGATAACCACATTCCATAGGGTAAATGAATCAAGCTAGAAGAAGGTCGACGAAGCTTGGTCGAGATAAGATGAAAACGTTTAAACATTAGCCCAACTAGGTTCACCTTCTTGTGGGTAGCAATGTGATAGATTAAATATTGTAAGGCAATGGTGAGTTTTCCTCTATCACCCGAAGGATAAATTGAGCGACACAACATGTTAAAAATGATTCGAAGAGGAGGTGGGATTTGGGTGTTGCTCACGGGTCCGGGGGAGACAGTTTTGGGACAAACGGTTTGAGCAATGCTAAGAGGGGAGGCATATGGTAAGGCTACCCAAGTTTCAGAGGGGAGTTTGTCATAGCCTCCAACTGGAATATTAAGAGCGATGCGAAATCGTTGAGTCGGTTTTAGAGGCTTACCGTTCACCTTAGCTGTAACAAATTCACCAGACTTATCAACCCGTACCGTTGCAAAGAATTGAATCACTTCGCTCACAAATACCGGCTCACGCATTTCCAGTAACTTCTCCCAACCTTGAGCTAGAACCATATCACGGACTGAGTGAAAAGCAGGCGGTTCGAACCATTTTTGATTATAAGCCCGAGGAGAGTGAATTGCTTTGATGTTCATCAACCTTTCACAGTTTTTGTAAATAGAAGTAGGAAGGTCGAGACTCTCAAGGTGAGCCCAAACAATGGCTAGATCCCACTTCGAGGTAAGAGAGACCGGATCAGAAGGAGCAAGGTAGACAAGCTTTTTCTTTGAAGGTTTCGATTTTTTCTGGGTAGGTTCATTCGGATTTTCAATTGGGATATCATCAATGGGATTATCAATGTTACTTTGTTCAACATTTTCGGAGATTGGGGGTAATTGGGAGGAGGAGGCTTTTTCTTTTCTTTTGTTATTCTTTTTCGCCGGAGTCGGGTCAGACTCGCCGGATTTTGATGGATTTTCGTTCAAATCAAATTCAGTTTCATCTTCGATATCTTCAACCAATACAGTAGCCGGTTCAGAGGAGGAGCTAGGAACCGTGGAGCTTTTCTTCCGACCACCACGAGTGCGTCGTCCTACCATTGTGGAGATGGGTATATCGTCGGATGATGGAGGGTCAGTGGGTTTTGGTGATGGTTGAGGGCTAGATGGATCTGGGTTTGTTGATGTCGTGTTTGAGGTTTGTGGGGGAAAGGCGTAAGATGTTTTGACTGGTGGCATGGTTGGAGTTGGTGATGTAGGCGGGTTGGATGTGACAGGTAGAGAGGTAAATTTTGTGGGTTTGATGGGAATGGGTGTGTTAAATGATGTTTTTACCATGGTGGGTTAGGGTAGGTGATATGAGGAAATTGTGGATTTGGGAGATGAAGGGTTAGTGGGTTTAGGTGGTTTGGACGGGTAGAGATAGGTAGGAGTGTTGGGGTAGTTAATGGCCCATTTAATGTGGTAAGCAAAGTAGTTGGCCCGTCTAGACAAATTCAATCACTCGAGATAAAAACACGAAGTAGCATATTATAAACGTAAATTTAGATATGAGGTTGAGTGATTACCGACTCACAAATACGGTGTCAATTTTTGGTCCAAACATGATGTCAATGCACTTAGAACACTTAATAACATATATCCAATTTTAATTTAATCAATTAGGGAATTTTGTAAAACTCACACTAAAAATCACAAGCTATTAATTAACCCAATTTCAAGTCTAAATTTCTCAAAATGTTCTCTTGCAAGTGGCTTAGTAAAAATATCGGCAATTTGATTTTCGGTCTTGCAAAAGATAAGTTTAATATGTCCTTTTTCCACATGATCACGAATAAAATGGTGACGAATATCAATATGCTTGGTTTTAGAGTGTTGAATAGGATTTTTGGAAATATTTATTGCACTCGTATTATCACACATTAAAGGAATGGAGTCAAAAATAATACCAAAATCCAAGAGTTGTTGTTTTACCCAAAGGAGTTGAGAACAACAATGTGCCGCACTAACATACTCACTTTCGGCCGTAGAAAGAGCTACCGTGTTTTGTTTCTTTGAGGCCCAAGAAGTCAAGCAAGGACCCAAGAACGTTGCAATTCCGGAGGTACTCTTTCTATCCACCGTGCACCCCGCATAGTCCGCATCCGAAAAGCCTATAAGATCAAAAGGACAATATAAGGGGTACCATAGGTAAAGATTTTGGGTTCCAATCAAATACCGAAGAATTCGTTTAACGGCTTTGAAATGTGATTCTTTCGGATTTGCTTGGAACCTAGCACATAAACAAACGCTAAAGAGAATGTCGGGACGACTTGCGGTCAAGTAAAGAAGTGAACCTATCATACCTCTATACACCTTATCACTAACATTCTTACCGAGTTCATCTTTGTCCAATTTGGACCCGGCTACCATAGGTGTATCATGAGGCTTACCATTAGTCATCCCAAATTTCTTAAGCATTTCCTTAATATACTTTTGTTGATGGATCATGATTCCATCCTTTGATTGCTTAATTTGGAGCCCAAGGAAGAATCCTAGCTCACCCATCATGCTCATTTCAAACTCCGATTTCATTAGTTCCTAAAAATATAAGTAAAGGAGTTCATTTGTTGCACCAAATATAATGTCATCAACATATACTTGTACAACCAACAGTTCACTGGATTGTTGCTTCAAGAACAATGTTTTGTCAACGGAGCCTCTTTTAAAACCATTTTCAATAAGAAATTTAGACAATCTATCATACCAACATCTTGGTGCTTGTTTTAAACCATAAAGAGCTTTGTCTAATTTGAAAACATGGTTAGGCAAATCATTGTTCTCAAAACCCGGTGGTTGCTCTACAAAGACATCTTCTTCCAAATATCCATTTAAGAAAGCGGTTTTGACATCCATTTGGAAGAGTTTAATGCCTTTGTGAGCCGCAAAAGCTATAAGCAATCGTATGGCCTCAAGTCTAGCTACCGGTGCATAGGTTTCATCGTAATCAATACCCTCTTGTTGGTTATAACCTTGCACCACTAGTCTAGCCTTGTTCCTTACAATTTCTCCCGAGTCATCAAGCTTGTTGCGAAAGACCCACCTAGTACCAATGACGGTACGATTAGGCGGTCTAGGGACTAAGTGCCATACCTCATTTCTTTTGAATTGATTGAGCTCATCTTGCATGGCAAGCACCCAATCTGCATCAGTCAAGGCGACTGTTACATTTGAAGGCTCAATTTGAGATAGGAAGGCATTACGAGCACAATACTCATTGAGGTGAGCGAGTTTGTTGACGGATGATCTTGTTCGAATTCCCGAGTTGAGATCACTTGTGAGATTAGTGAGTGGATGAGAGCTTTGATGTTTCCACTTCTTTGGAACAAAGGTTTCTTGTTCCCCCCTCACCGCATCGATCACGTGGCTGTTTCCATTGGCCTGGAAGGTTCTTCATCCTCACTGTTTTGGTTTTCTTCAGTTCTGGAGGTAGATGTTGGGAAATGTGTCCTCAACAATAGTGCGATCACATGATTTAAATATCATTATTAAATCTCATTTTAAGAATACAATTGGGAAGTAAAATTATTCTTGTCAATCGGTCAACATATATCGGTAATGATTGGTGACTAGAGTTTGACATTCTTAGTGTGACGGTGGTGATCAGTTGACCCCCTAGGTCATACCTAAAGGGCAATACACTTAATTGATTATTTAATTGATCGTATAATGTTGCGAGTTAATTAAATTACTTGAAAATTGACGGACGATTTTGGAAGTAAAATTTACGTATCATATTGAAATGTGATTAAATAAGATACGGTCTGAGTAATTGAATTGTATCATTACTCGGATGAAATAATTGTTTAATGTAACAATTAAATTGAATGAATTGTTATAAATACAATCAGTTGTGATTTATAAATCGGTGAAATATTTTGGCACAAGTAATTATGAAATTACTAAGTCGATTTTTGTATATGACGTATTTTTTATTAATACGTTGATTTTTAATATGTTAAAAATACATAACTATTTATGTTACATGTGACATGTGACATATTGACAATTGACAAAAATAATATGGAATCCATATTATCTTAAGTGGACCGAAATATGGAGGGATTATGGTGATTAAATTATGTTTAATAATTTAAGTGGAAACAATACGATGACACCCTACACCTAGCCTTGCATACCTATTCTCTTGGTTAGAGAATCATGCCCATGCATAGGCTAACCAATCCCTCCCCCCACCGGTTTTACCAAGAGCATTTAGGGAGTTTTTCTTCTCTAATTTATTCATTCATTCACTTGATTATTTTCTAGTGTTAGAAAGATAATTTTCCTCTCTACTTTTATGATAAATTAGAGAGATTATTTACTCAAAATCTCTTCTCCTCTACCCGGTTTTAGGAGCTAAAATACCAACTATTTTGGTTCAATTTTCATAAGATTAATATTATACTAGTATTCATAATATTAATTAGATTAAGTGAAAGCCTTGGGTATAAAGCATAGGGAGAGATCTTACACTTAGATCTTTGTTCTTCCATTGGAAAAGCTCAAGAACAAGAAGAGAAAGGTGATCTCTCTTGTGCCCTAATAGCCGAAATATACAATGTAAGGACATGATTTCTCCTCTATTTATATTGTTGTTTGCATGCATAAAATCCGTTTCAATTTTATGACAAATTATCTAGACATATAAGAGTATGTTAATATGTATATGAATCTACATTTCCTTCAATCGGTATCAAGAGCCACGGTTGTTTGCATGCAAATTGGTTAAAAGTTTTTCCGAGTTATATGAATAACAAAATAAAACTTGTAAAATTTGTGTTATTATGATATATCACGAAATTATTACATGCATGTTAATATTTCTGGTCCTAAAGTGTTTTAGGATATTTTGGTTAATTTTTCGGATTTTTATTGTTCATATTTTACAATAATGGCATTTAAATGTGATTTTATGAGTAAAAATGTCATTTTTGGTCTAAAAATAGCTATACTTCGAATTTTCACTTGGTTTTTGGATATGTTGTTACATATATTATTTTGAGATAACCTGTAAATTTTCATAATTTTTGGACTTGTTATGCTCGAAAAATGAATTTTTCATTATTAAATTCGGATTTAAGAGAAAAATAGGTTAATATGAGTTAAATTTCGAATCTGGTCATAGAAAATTAATATGTTGTCACATGCAATTTTACAAAATGTGTGTAAAATAATTGGCTATAAAGAAGTCTTTTAGCATGATTTATGAATTTTTGAAGAAAAATTAGCATAAATAGTGACATTATTAGTGTAAAATTAATAAAACATAATCTATGACTTAGGAAAAACGTCTAATGTTGCATTTTATTGTATTTTTCAGATCTAAAATTGAAAAGTTAATGAAAATAATTTTTCCATGTTTTTATGATTATTTTATTAAATATCGATAAACCGCAACATTGTTTTTCCGGAAAATTTTTCGAAATTTTTAACCTATGATTTTGAACATTATGAGTGTCATGGATTTTTCCAGAATGTTCATGGATTTAAATTTCAAATTTTGAATTTATTTGAAATTTTTGGATTTATTTGAAGTTTAATAGCTTATTTTTGTATTTTTTAGTCCTTTTATGAACAATTTTGTAAATAAAAGTTAATTATGGTCAAATTACTAGTGGAGACTATATTTTGAATCCTAAGAAGTTAGGGTAATTAACTTATGCATAAATATGAGTTTATGTATTTTTGTGATTATAAAATGTTGAAATCACGCAAATCCGTAAAAACCGAGTAATATACGATATTGGCTAATTAAAAGGCGATTTAGCATAAAAATTGAGCATGTTCATACATATTATAATGCTGCATTTTTCCTTATGATTGTCATAATTTTAATTTATGTAATTTTGAATTATGTAATTTTACTTAGTATGGCCTTAGATTTTAATTGGTATTTCCCGAAATGTATGGGAATATCGATTCGGTTGTAATTTTTATTGTGATCTCGTATCACCGTTTTGTAATTTAATAGATTTATTTTATTTTAGTTACAAATGTATAATAGGAAATTATGTAATTTATTATGTAATTTTATTCATTCCTAGTCCCAAAAAGACGGATTTCTTCAAGAATGGCGATACATAAAGACGGTGTTACCTCGAGATGTGTGCCACAACCAAAGTTCAAGGGACCAATGGAGTTGGTTTCCGAATATGTAATAGATTAATAGTTTTTCTATTTTAGGAAAGGCCATACTAGGATTTATTTATTTTTTATGCTTGCATTTTATTTTATGTCACATGCATCGCTAAATCGCCATAACTAAACATGCATTGTCTTATTTTATCGAGTTAATCGACCGTGTCAAATATAATTATCGTAGTTCACCGCTTTAGTTCACTTAAAACGTGATAGATAATAATTTGACATGACCTCTCGCTAAAACTATCAATTGAGACATAGCCTTACCAAATAGTAGAAACCATGAAAACCTATTTCGCGAGGGAGTGCGCTCGGCCCCACCGGGTACAAACCTTGTTACGTAGGGGAAGTGGGTGATGAATGTTAATCCACCGAATTCATGTTGATGAGGGATGTATCGGCCCCACCGTGCCCAAGTTAATGTGGGTTTGGATCATGGACACATTTATTCGAAATTTGGATTGAACTCAACAAAAGTATTTGATAAGGGATGTATCGGCCCCACCGTGCCCTTGTCGATGTGTTTTGGGCTATAGATAATTGTTAATGTAATATTATCGACCAAGAATTCTAAAAGTAGAATCGATTAAACGTTAATCCACCGAGTTATATTGATAAAGGATGTATCGGCCCCACCGTGCCTAAGTCGATATGAATTTGGGTCTTGGAATCATTTATTATAGTTGGGTAGAGGTCACTATATAAATGTTCATATCTTGTTAAATTTGCAAGTATGATTTAAAAAGACAAATGTTAATATTTCCTTTCCTCCATATTTGTAGTGCATTACAATGAATCCAACAAATGCTACCGCACCAATTACTATTGAGTCATATCACCATGTTCTTGACGACGTATGCTCCAACAATAATTCCGATACAACTAGAGAACTTCATTTCGGGATAGGTTCGGATGGAAACCTAAATTTCATCACTTCTTCTAAACCACCCACTACTACTAGACCTCGTGTGAGTCCGTCTCTGGAAGACTACCTCATACGATCTATAGGGTCTTTGTCTCTGGAAGATAAAGATGCCAAAGCTAGTGGGAGCTCTAGCAATCAAGTTCTTGCTTCAAAGGGCAAGAGGTTCAAGAAGAAAGCAAAGAAAGTCAAAAACTTCAAGCAAGTTAATGATGAGTGCCATTATTGCTATGGCATGGGACATTGGCTTAGGAATTGCCCTATGTATTTGCGAAATATAAGGGAAGGACTCATCACTCCAAAGGTACAATTCCTAAAGAAATTTATGTTATTGATATAAATTATACTTCCACTACGACATGGGTACTAGATACCGGTTGTGGTTCTCACCTTTGTAATCATTTACAGGGTTTAAGAGATGTGGAGAAGCTTAGCAAGGGAGATGTGGATCTTCGACTTGGAAATGGAGCTCGGGTAGCGGTCGAATCCAAAGGAACTTATGTTCTAGCTTTGCCAAACGGTTTTGAGTTGTATTTGCATAATTGTTTTTATGTTCCTACGCTCTCTAAAAACATTATCTCAATCGCCATGCTAGACATGGACGGTTTTTGTTTTGTCATTAAGAACAATCGTTGCTCTATTTCTAGGAATGATTTGGTTATTGGCCAAGCTTCTTCCATAAATGGCATTTACATTTTAGAGACCTCAAAACCGACTAATGATATTTATAACATTCAATCAAAGAAACTCAAAACAAGTGACCCAAGTGAAGCGTTCATTTGGCATTGTCGATTAGGTCACATAAACGAGAATCGCATCAAAAGATTAATTTCTACTAATGTGATTACACCATTTGATTATCAATCATTTGGTACATGCGAATATTGCCTACTTGGCAAAATGACTCGTAATCCTTTTAGCGGTAAAGGGACACGAGCTAGTGAGCTATTAGGACTCATACACACCGATGTATGCGGACCAATGAGCATCACCGCTCGTGGTAATTATGACTACTTTATAACCTTCACCGATGACTTAAGTAGATATGGGTATATCTATTTAATGAAACATAAGAGTGAAGCATTTGAGAAATTCAAGGAATTCCAAAAACGAAGTAGAGAACCAATTGAACAAAAGGATTAAGGCACTACGATCCGATCGTGGTGGTGAATACCTTAGCCTTGAATTTGATTCACACTTGAAAAGTCGTGGTATTATATCACAACTTTCTCCACCCGGAACACCTCAACTTAATGGTGTTGCCGAAAGGAGAAATCGAACCTTACTAGATATGGTTCGATCCATGATGAGTCAAACCGAGTTACCGAACTCGTTTTGGGGATTTGCGATACAAACCGCAATTTGATCTTTGAATAATAGTCCCACAAAGTCCACCGAAAAGACTCCATGTGAGATGTGGACGGGTAAGATCCCAAATATATCCTATATGAAGATTTGGGGATGTGATGCTTACGTCAAAACTAAGAACGACAACAAGCTAGCCCCAAGATCCGAAAAATGCATCTTTGTAGGTTATCCCTCGACCTCTCGAGGGTATTACTTCTACAAACCTCAAGATCATAAAGTGTTTGTGTCTTGCGAGGCTGTCTTCTTAGAAAGAGAATTTATTTCTAAAAGACAGAGTGGGAAAAATTTTGAACTTGATGAAGTTCAAGAGCCACAAACCGAGATAGAGACGCAAGAAGATGTTCCTTCGTCGTCTAACGCGGTTGTACCTCCTCCACTAAGAAGGACGGGCCGAGTAATTCGCCATCCCGATCGATATGTGGGACTTATCGAAGAAGATGGAACACTCGATGTGTTACTTATGGAAAGTGACGAGCCCGCCACCTACAAGGCCGCAATCTCTAGTCCTAATTCCACCTTATGGCTTGAAGCCATGAAATCCGAAATGGATTCTATGCTTGAAAACCAAGTTTGGGACTTGGTAGATTTGCCTAAAGGGGCAAGACCCCTCCAATGCAAATGGATATTCAAGGTCAAAAATGGCATAGAAGGACATGACGATGTCTACAAAGCTAGGCTAGTGGCAAAGGATTTACCCAAGTCCAAGGTCTCCATTATGATGAGACCTTCGCCCCCGTAGCCATGCTAAGATCCATACGGATTTTGTTAGCGATCGCCGCATTTCATGATTATGAAATTTGGCAAATGGATGTCAAAACCGCTTTTCTAAATGGGCATTTAGAAGAGGAGGTGTACATGATACAACCCGAAGGTTTTGTTGATTCTAAAAATCCTAACAAAGTGTGCAAGCTTAAGAGATCCATTTATGGTCTTAAGTAAGCATCTAGAAGTTGGAATCATCGATTCAATCATGTTATAAAAGAAAATGGTTTCACTCGAAATGTTGAGGAACCATGTTTATACATGAAATTCAGTGGGAGCAATGTTGTGTTCCTAATCTTGTATGTCGATGACATACTACTCATTGGAAATGATATTCCAATGTTGTCTTCCGTTAAGAAGTGGTTAGGTAACCACTTCCAAATGAAGGATTTAGGAGAGGCACAACGCATATTAGGTATCCGGATCTATAGAGATAGACCCAAGAGGATATTGGCACTAAGTCAAGAGTCTTATGTTGATAAGATTCTTCGACGATTCAGCATGGACAAATCCAAAAGGGGTTTGGTACCTATGGTAACCGGAACGATATTGAGCAGGACTCAATGTCCCTCCGAACCCCATGATGTTGAACGCATGAAGTTGATCCCTTACGCTTCCGCTGTTGGATCAATCATGTATGCCATGATATGCACACGTCCCGATGTCTCGTATGCCTTGAGTATGACGAGTAGATATCAAGGAAATCCAGGTGAGAGTCACTGGATTGCTGTCAAGAACATCCTTAAGTACTTGAGAAGAACTAAGGACTCTATCCTTGTGTTTGGAGGAGACACTGAGTTGCGTGTTATAGGATACACGGACTCAAGTTTTCAAACAGATAGAGATGACATGAAATCACAAGCTGGTTTTGTTTTCATGCTCAATGGTGGTGCCGTAAGTGGAGAAGCTTCAAGGAAGTCAGTAATCATGATTCGACAACGGAGGCTGAGTACATAGCACATCGAAGGCGCCAAGGAAGCTATGTGGATCAAGCAATTCACGGAAGGTCTAAAAGTAGTACCTACCGCCGATGATCCCATCACTCTCTATTGTGATAATAGTGGGACGATCTTCCAAGCTAAGGAGCCAAAGTCTAGTAATAGATCTAGACATGTACTTAGAAAGTATCATGTAATAAGAGATTTCATTGAAAGAAAGGAAATTGCGATTTGTAAGGTTGGGACGGATGACATCATAGCCGATCCGCTCACCAAGCCTTTATCGCAGGCTAAGCATGATGGGCATGTTGCGTCCATGGGACTTAAACGTGTACCAAATTTTTGTTAGATTTTGAAATGAAATAAAAGTGTTGTTTTTGTTCATGTTCATAATCGCATTTGTCTTTTATCCTTAATTTATACTTTGTTACATCCAAACGGGTTGTAGAGACAATTGAACCCGTTAAAGTGAACATGGATTAACATTGTTTTGCCCATAGTTACTTATATGAGGTGACGTCTCGAAGTGACTAGAGTGTGAGGCGATTGATGGCAAGTTCAAGTGCCATACGGTCATGTGAGATGACTAGTCGATCACATAGGCAGACTATTAGGAACATTTTGTCGGGCCTAATGACCGCTTATAGAGTTCTCGCAAATTTATATAGCCTGGTCGTGGCGAGAGCTACTATAGTATTCTAATGAGTCAATTCTTTTGACTAAAGACTATTCACCTAAGATGGCACAGTTTGATTAACTTTGATTTGTGTTACTACGACCTTCGTAAATGGGGTCAAATGGGCATATTTTGGGTTATGATGGTTATGGCTAGTCGAAGGGAATGAGTGCGATAGGAATTGTCCACCCCTGTCGGGGGTTATAAGAATATCTCGGGGCCACTCGAGGAGCAATGAACTGAAATGCGTGGCACGCTCGGAAAGTATCTATGATAGATAAGTCCGGTCAATCGCTTATTCTCCGGATCGAGGAAACCACTCTCGATATGATCACTTGCAAGTACGACACGAAAGACACCTTGCATTGAGTGGGAGATAGTAATAGGACAAGAGAATTGGTGACGCACACTTGTCGAGGACAAGTGGGAGATTGTTGGGAAATGTGTCCTCAACAATAGTGCGATCACATGATTTAAATATCATTATTAAATCTCATTTTAAGAATACAATTGGGAAGTAAAATTGTTACTGTCAACTGGTCAACATATATCGGTAATGATTGGCTGACTAGAGTTTGACATTACGTGTCGTGTGACGGTGGTGATCGATTGACCCCTAGGTCATACCTAAAGGGCAATACACTTAATTGATTATTTAATTGATCGTATAATGTTGCGAGTTAATTAAATTACTTGAAAATTGACGGACGATTTTGGAAGTAAAATTTACGTATCATATTGAAATGTGATTAAATAAGATACGATCTCGAGTAATTGAATTGTATCATTACTCGGATGAAATAATTGTTTAATGTAACAATTAAATTGAATGAATTGTTATAAATACAATCAGTTGTGATTTATAAATCGGTGAAATATTTTGGCACAAGTAATTATGAAATTACTAAGTCGATTTTTGTATATGACGTATTTTTTATTAATACGTTGATTTTTAATATGTTAAAAATACATAACTATTTATGTTACATGTGACATGTGACATATTGACAATTGACAAAAATAATATGGAATCCATATTATCTTAAGTGGACCGAAATATGGAGGGATTATGGTGATTAAATTATGTTTAATAATTTAAGTGGAAACAATATGATGACACCCTACACCTAGCCTTGCATACCTATTCTCTTGGTTAGAGAATCATGCCCATGCATAGGCTAACCAATCCCTCCCCCCACCGGTTTTACCAAGAGCATTTAGGGAGTTTTTCTTCTCTAATTTATTCATTCATTCACTTGATTATTTTCTAGTGTTAGAAAGATAATTTTCCTCTCTACTTTTATGATAAATTAGAGAGATTATTTACTCAAAATCTCTTCTCCTCTACCCGGTTTTAGGAGCTAAAATACCAACTATTTTGGTTCAATTTTCATAAGATTAATATTATACTAGTATTCATAATATTAATTAGATTAAGTGAAAGCCTTGGGTATAAAGCATAGGGAGAGATCTTACACTTAGATCTTTGTTCTTCCATTGGAAAAGCTCAAGAACAAGAAGAGAAAGGTGATCTCTCTTGTGCCCTAATAGCCGAAATATACAATGTAAGGACATGATTTCTCCTCTATTTATATTGTTGTTTGCATGCATAAAATCCGTTTCAATTTTATGACAAATTATCTAGACATATAAGAGTATGTTAATATGTATATGAATCTACATTTCCTTCAGTAGAAGCAACAGTCGTTGGGTCTGTTGCTTCCAGAGAGGAATCAGAAGTACTACGTGTTCCCCCTAAGTTGCTGCTCTCCTTTGATGGCGGCAGTCTACGTGTGTTCCATTGCAATTCATCTTTGGGAGCTTCTTCATCCGTGAACACGAAGTCTTTTCGAACAAGACCAATCTCAAATTCATCATCCTCATCCTCATCATCATCATCCATGTTTTGTACCTGTCCAAGCACACTAGATTCATCAAAAATGACATGGATGCTTTCTTCAATTAACAAGGTTCGTTTATTGTAAACTTTATAGGCCTTGCTATGATCGGAGTACCCAATAAATACTCCTTCATCACTTCGTGGAGCGAACTTACCCAAATTGTTTTTACCATTGTTGTGAACAAAACATTTGCTTCCAAAACATCTAAAATATGAAATATTGGGTTTTCTTCCACGTAATGATTCATAGGGAGTTTTATTTAAAATACTCCTTATCATGACACGATTATAAATGTAGCAAGCGGTATTTACCGCTGCCCAAAAGTTCTTAGGCAACTTACTAGTTAATAACATTGTTCTAGCCATTCCTTCAAGGGTTCTATTCATCCTTTCAACCACACCATTTTGTTGTGGGGTTCTAGGAGCCGAGAAGTTATGGTCTACACCATTGTCATCACAATAAGCACCAAATGATGAGTTTTCGAATTCGGTTCCATGATCGGTTCTCATTGAAACAAGTTTTAAACCAAGTTTATTTTGAATTTTCTTTAACCAAATTAGAAACTCATCAAATGTCTCATCCTTAGAGCTTAGGAAGAGTGCCCAAACAAACCTAGAGTAATCATCAACAATGACACACACATAACGACTACCACCTCTACTTCTAGTTCTCATTGGTCCACACAAGTCGATATGTAAAAGTTGCAAAGGTTGAGATGTACTCATAATTCTTTTGGATTTGAAGGAACTTTTAACATGTTTACCTCTAGCACATTCATCACATACTTTATCAATGTCAAATTTTATATTAGGAATTCCTTCAACCAAATCAAGTCTTTTAAGGGTATTAAGAGTTTTAGTACTAACATGACCAAACCTTTTATGCCATAACCAAGGATCATTGTTCATTACACTCATGCAAGACATGGTGTGACCGGATAAAGAGTTCAAATTAGTTAAGTAAATATCTTTGACACGTCTTCCTTCGAGTATTAGTTCATTAGTAGTGGCATCAAAAATTCGACACATATTGGCACGAAATTCAACAACATTACCCTTATCACAAAGTTGAGAGATACTAAGGAGATTATGTTTCAAACCTTTGACAAGCCGCACATTGTCGACACAAAGTAAGGATGACTTACCAACTTTTCCAATACCAATTACTTCACCTTTCTTGTTGTCACCAAACCTTACCGTGCCACCATCATATGCTTTAAGTGAGAGGAATTGGCTTCTATCACCCGTCATGTGACGAGAGCATCCACTATCCAAGTACCAATTGCGGCCGCCTCTCACCAAGCCCTACATAAGATTAGTTTTTGAGTTTAGGAACCCAAATGAATTTGGGTCCCTTTTTGTGATCAACATAACTTGTGGTGTCTTTCTTAATGTTCATTTCTTTTAATGTTTTGGTGTTCTTATCAATGTCATCAAATCGTTTTGTGCAACCATTAAAAACATGACCATTGTCACCACAATAATTGCAAATGATGTATTCGGGAAGACCTACATACTTCCTTCCTCTAAAATCGTTTTTAGGCTTCGGATGCAACGGTCCGATCTGTTCCATTTGAACCCCAAACCAGCAGATTTCTCACACTTCTCGGTTTGATTCGTGAGGAAGTTTAACACGGTTTGACTTCCTTCCCATTTTTCAGTGATGTTCTTAGCATTAACAAGTTCATTGGTCAAGTCATGGACACGTGAGAGAAGATGCAAGTTCTTTTCTTTTTCTCTTTTAAGTTCATCATTGTTAGCACTTTCTATGGACAATCTTTTCTCAACAATGAAGTCATGGGTGTGATTATTGAGTTTAGACATAAGATAAATGATTCTTTCTTTGGACTCTTCATATTTAGATGTCATCTCGTCAAGTCTTTTGTTTAGATCAACGACTTCATCGGATCTATGGTGAGGTGAAGACCTAGAAGTGCTACATTCGGGCATACCTTTTTGAAAGAAAGTAAGCCTATCATGGAGATCTTCTATTTCATTCTTGAGACAAACAACCTCACTTTTAAGACACTCATTTTCATTTTCCAACCATTCACTTTTTCTTTTAAACTTGTCTAACTCGTGGTCGAAAAACAGTCTTAGAGACTGTTTCTCTTAAGTCAACAACTTCAACTACAAGGTCATAGATCTCATTTTCAAGACCATCTTTGTCCTTCAAAACGTCATCACGTTCCTTGGTTAGTTGGGAAACTTGCATCACCAAAGTTGTGTTGACATTTTCAAGGCCAGAGACGTCCGTGGGGGTCAACCTAAGACGCTCTAGTTCTTTAGTCAAATGTTTGTTTAACTTGTTGACTCTTTTGACTTCATTATATGCCTCAGAAGTGACAAGAATGTGATCTGTTGCTTTTAGTTCATTTTTCAGATTAAAGTTCTCTTGAGCAATTTCCTCAATCTCATTTTGCATAATATCAAGCTTATTAGTTTGAGACCGACACTTATCAAAAAGTTGATCAAGAAGCTTACATACTTTCTCTTTGGAGTAAGTTCTAGCCTTGGCCTTTAGATTGTTTACCTCGTTGTCGGAATCGGAGTCGGAATCGTCGGGGTTAGCCATGAGGCATCTTAATTGTTCATGTTTTGAGGTTTTCGAGACTTTTTCCTTACCATGATTTGCAAGACACATTTTAGCCTCAAGTTCCTCCTCGATGAGTTCCTCATCTTCCTCGGAGTCGGACATTCCCCATATAGCACTCATGACTCTATGTTTGTAGTCCTTTTTAACCTTTTCTCTTCTTTCCTTAGATTTGATTTCTTCCCACTTGGGACATTCTTTAATTTGATGAGTTTTATCACCACATTTAAAGCATCCCATGGTGGAAGTAGGTCGTCTCTTAGGAAAGCGTTTTTTAGAGTAATTATTAGTGAACTTTTTGTTACCTTGGCCATTGACCAACCCGGCTAAGTTTCTTGTGAACATAGCAAACTCGTCTTCCTCCTCATCTTCTTCATCACTTGGAGAAGATGTGAGGGCGAGACTCTTTCCCTTTGATGACTCACTAGAATGCTTATCGAGATTAAACTCGTGAGCCATTAGTGATCCCATTAGTTCATGAAGAGATAGGGTTGACAAGTCTTTAGCTTCCTCTATGGCGGTGACTTTAGGTTGCCATTTAGGGGTTAGACTACGAAGGATTTTTCGAATGATGTCCTCGGACTCGAAATTCCTTCCTAGACTTTGAAGCTCATTAATTATACAAGAAAAACGAGAAGAAAAATTATTTAAAGACTCGTCCTTTGACATTCTAAACATTTCATATTGTTGCATGAGAAGGTCAATACGGTGTTTTCTTACTTGGGACGTTCCTTCATATGCAAGTACAAGGGAATCCCAAATAGATTTTGCCGTAGGACACCCGGAGATTCGACTAACTTTCCCCTCACCAACACAACGTTGAAGAATCGACATTGCTTTGGAATTCTTTTCGGCAAGCTTGAAGTCGTTCTCATTGTAATTTCTTTCCTCTTTTGTCTTGGTGAAACCGTTAAGAATATCGGTTTCCTCAATGGCAAGAGGTCCATTTTGGATGATGTTCCAACATTGATAATCGATACTTTTGATGTAATGTTCCATTTTGAGTTTCCACCATCCAAAATTCTAACCGGTAAAGACCGGGATCTTGGAGTGTTTCTCGGAATCCATTACCCACGAATCAAACTCTAAGGCGGTTAGCCTCGATCAAGAGCACGAGGCTCTGATACCAATTGTTGAGTTTATGGATTCAAGTACCTAAGAGGGGAGGGGGTGAATTAGGTACTCTTTTAAAAATTTTAACTTCAACTTTATTGGATTAAAGTAAGTTAAATGAACAAAAGAGATTTAGAGGATACTTTGAATAATATTGAAAGATTGAACAAGTATCTCGATGAATGTTTCTTGCTCAAGTATGAAAGCAACAATCGTTATTTGTATCTATTTGTCTCGGTTTGTGAAGTATGACCGTGCAGACCAAATGCGACAGATGATGAATCAAGTTACTTCTAAGTTTAAGCGAAACAAAACAAACAAACAAAGTAAAAAGGCAGCGGAAATAAAATAAGCACTTGAACACGAGATTTTTGAATTGGTTCGGCAAGAAACTCAAGTGCCTACGTCCAATCTACTTTTTATTACTTTCCTTTAGTGATCTACTCCGAAAACTAAAAGACCCTTGCAATAAAAGACGCCAACCTACTCCGGTTGCAAAGCTAGTACAAGAACTACTCCGTTCTATGACAAGCTAACTCGCAATCTACTCCGATTGCCAAGAGTTAAAGGACTACTCCGTCCTAGAACTCAACAACTCACAACCTACTCCGGTTGTCAAGAGTTAAAGACTACTCCGTCCTAAACTCTACTAACACACTTAAAATGTAAAGGATCAAGTTTCCACTAACACATTCTTAGCAAAGAATAGAGGTGGACAACTTTTACAAGATCAACACTTTTAAGCAAGATAGTTTAGTATGGAAAAGCAACAGTGGCCACGACTGTAGAAACTGAAAGACACTTGAAGACTTTTAAAAAGATTTTGCAAAAGACACGATTTTAAGCTTTTGAAAACACTTTGCAAAACATGAAAGAATTAAATCAGAAAAGTCTTGGGGATTTAATGAGGAGGATGCACGGTTTATATAGAGGAGGTGAGTGAAGGGGTTGCTAGGGTTTTGAAGGGTCAAAGACCTCACATGTGAAGGACAATAGCAACCACCTAATAACTTGCACCAAAAAGGAGTCTTTTGCAAAGGAAGGAATAGAGAAAGAAGGTTTGAAAGACAACCTTAAATGCTCATGCAATTTCAGAAAACAAAGGATGTGAGACAAGTCACATGATGACAAGTTAACACAAATATGGCAAAAAGCAACTTTTGTTTTCTTAAAAACCAAAGGATTGAATTTGCATAAAGAGGAAACATTTTGAATAATTCAAACCACTCTTTATTGGATACTACCTCCTTAATAAAATCAGGTTTTTATCTTAGAAAATAAGAGTCACGTGAAAGCATTTGAAAGATAAAAAGGAAGCTTCAAGTTCTACGAGTTGTGGCCTAGTCCACTCAAACATTTGCTTGTTGAAGCAACGGTCATCCGGACTGTTTCTATTACTCTACTATACTTAACTTTCTCACTTGTACATTAGATGACACACGACTAATTACAATGGGATTAGTAACAACTTCAACACTTCTTAATCCAAGCTTGATTACATCATTAATCCTGAAAAGGTAAACTAAGATAACACAAATCAAATGGGCATGTTATCATCAACATAAGGAACCCAACACTATTCATATCTCCTTGCCTATTCACCTTCCTCAACGAGTTCCCAAGCACCAGCTCTCCGCCGGCCACATAATCAACCAGGCTAAGAAGCGCCGGCCGGGGGCAATCAAAAACAACCGGCACACTCAATCCTGGTCTCGGCCAGCGTCACTTTCTTTTCCACATCGGATGCCCTTTACACATCCATGTGGAGGGGGGATATGGTACGGCCTAAGAAAGACCAGGCCGAGGTAAAAGAGGCCGCCGCAGAAGAAGCCGATGCAGGAAATTTTCCACAAATTACTTACGCAGAATATACGCTCAAGCATACATCGGAGCCCATACCACGGCATAGACTACGCTGGGGGCAAATTGATGGGGCATATTCTGCACCGCTGACCAAGTCAACATATTGAGCAAGGTCAAAGATATTCACAGCAAGTCAACGACTTAGACAACCTAGCCAATGCAGTCCATCGGCCTGTCAGCCTGGGCCTCGGCATGACAACCTGCCGGCCGAGGCACATACCCGCGTACTCATATCCAAGACCCCTCGGCGGTGAGTCAACAGGGCCCGCCGAGCTGCCATAGGTCCCTCGGCCGAGGGGTAGATCAGTCTTTCCACCTGCTAGCCACTTGGCCACTTGGCCACTACGTGACAAAAGGTGAAAGCCTATAAATACTCCTCAACCTTCATTGAGGAAAGGATCCAACTAATCCACAACTAAACCTAAATACACTATTCATCTGGTAATATCTTCCTTATCTCTCTACAATATACATTCAGCCAAGTAACAACTTACCCCTTAAGTTTACTGACTTGAGCGTCGGAGTGAGTACGCTTGGCACAAAGCCAAGCCCTCAGTTCGTTCATTGTTGCAGGAGAGGCCGAGAGGAACGATTAAGACCAAAGGAGAATCCAACTCAAGACATCATTCAACAAGCCACGGGTGGTAACTATACTTGCTCTGGAATTACACCCGGAACAGTAACAAACTTGAACAATAATTAAGGAGAGATTACTGTGAATTTTGTGGAAAGATTAAAGAGTAATCTATTCTAATCTATTCCTAATCTAATCTAAGAGGAATTTCTAATGTGGAGGCTCTCTACTCTAAAAACTTGATACCTTGATTATTTACAAGTGGAGTATATATAGTAGAACTTTATTAGGTTAACTAAGGCTAAATTAGTAATTACATTTTTGAGTTTTTTGCAGGGAAATGCTAGTCTTTTCGGAGAGATGAGCATCTCGGCTGAAGACGCCGCAATCCGTTCGTCCAGGAGGGGAATCCGCTCGGATTCTTGCAGGGGTGGACGAGCGTCTTTCTGAAAATCCGCTCGGATTGTAGCAGAGGAATCCGAGCGTCTTCGAGGCTTGGACGCTCGGATTATGTTTCTTGGACGGGCGTCTTGTCTCTTTGGCCGCTCTGATTCTGCTTCAGAATCCTTCTCTTTACTTTCTTCTTATTCTTGTAGGATTAGTCTTTAGTTCTCGCCTCCTCTTCATACTAGTCCATCAAATGTCGTCAATAAGCTTCCAAATATGCACGAAAGACGGGAATTTCCGCCTTATTATCTTCTTTCCTATAAAACATATAAAATGCACTAGGAAAGCAAATAGGAAGGATTTGACGGGTAAAATGGCTATGGTATGTTATAATAGTATGCAAAATAGGCTCAATTAGGGGACTAAATGTTCGCATATAATGTTCACATCAAATATCCCCAAACCGAACCTTTACTCGCCCCGAGTAAAAGGTGACAAAAACAAGACCTTTATTTAAGCTAACCTAATAATAAAGCCGATGTGAGACAATTAGCGGATCTCACTCCGCCCCTTCAACTCACAACAAGACAACCATGAGGTAGGATGCCTTCTTGCAAGGCAAGGTGGGTCTTGCCAAAATGGCGACACATCCAAACATTAAAGCACACAAAATCAAGTAATGGATGCATCTACAAAAGGATAGCCACTTTGCTCATCTAAGTGGCGGAAATTATCTACAAGGGAAGCAATTCAAGGGTACACACTCATTCATAGATGCAATTTCTTCAAACTACTAAACCTAGAAGGATACCAATAAATCACCTCCAAGTTGTGTCAAGCTAGGGTACCTTTTATCCTCAATCGTTAAATGCTTTTGTCAAGAATAGACTCCCTATGGTGTTAGAAACACTGGAGGATCGCGGAATTCCCCTTCTTGCCTAGACAAGAAGAAGGGTCGTCCCCTCTCTACCATGTACAAAAATGGATACGATGGATAAAGGGATCAATAGATATTTGAGTTTTATTTGGGAGTTTGCTTTGTTGTTGTTTTTCCCCCCAATTTCTTGTGGCATTTGACATTTGAGAACGCTTTCTTTTTACCATTTCTTTTGATGTTTGGCAATTCAATACTTGATAATTTTTCAACTTTTTGTATTTCTTTTTGAACATTTTCAAAGTCACCCCATATGTGGTGAGGGTGCCTTATATTTGAAGCTTTAGGAGTCTATTTTTGCTCCTCTTTTCATTTGATGCAATTGCAAACTTTTTCTTTTCTTTCCGATACTTGAACTCAAATTTTTGAACAATTTCTTTTTGTGTCCATTCCCTTTGATGACAAAATATGGTAGAATATGGATGAACGATGGTTGTATGGTTTCAAGGGTCACCTTGGAATAAACGGTAGCCAAGGAGTTATCACACCAAAAGGTACTCTTGACTAGGTCTTAATCCATGGGTCAAAGGATACTAGCATGACACATCCTAGGGTGTTTTACAAGTATTCTAACAAGCAAAGTCTTAAGAAGAAAAAGCATCTACTAGGGCCTATATACACTTGTCAAGCTTCCCAAATAGACGATTTCACAAAAATTTTCTAACCATGCAAACTACATGCCATGATGCAACTAACATATATACATCCTAATGCATATAATTCTACCAACTAATATGTCATATAAACTAAATGCAACTCCTAACAACACATATATACACAAACCACAACAACAAAATACACCACATCCTCCTTGACTTGTAAGCCCATCCTCCTCATATGAATAATGAAAAAAGAAATGGAAGGGAAATAGAGATTAGAGCGATCATACCAAGCGGTCTTCATTTTCCCTTGCTAATACTTCAAATGTAGTGTTGTATCTATGTGAGAAGAGAATAAAAACACAAGTATATACAATTCTACACTACTAAATTAAAGAAAATGTTTTTGGTTTTTGAAATTTTCAAATTTTTATGGGTTTTTGTTTTATGGAATTAAAGAACATATTTTTGTGATTTTTCGAAATTTTTCAATTTTTATGCAGTTTTGGAATATAAATTCCCATCCCCCACTTTATTTTGGACATTGTCCTCAATGTACATGTAAGAGTAGGAATGAAAATGGAAATACATGTTTTTGTATTTTTGATTAAATGCAATGATATGATATGAATGAATGCATGCTCTAACTAAATGCAATTCTATATGACATATATAACAAATCAATGCAATCTAAACTATATTATATGATGCATGATTTCTATTAAGCTATGGTCACCTATGATCAAACCTCCCCAAACCGATTTAGACACTATTTCTAGTGTAGAAAAGAATAGGATTGGTCATTAGTGGCTATGCATGAATTCTAGTCTATATGCAACTATCTACATGAATCATGTGAGCTAAATACAATTGCAAACTAATCTAATCATGTGAGATATATTACAATGCAAGCTATACTAAATGAACTAACTAATGCAAATGCAATATGAGATATAATACAAATGTAAGCGAGAGCTAAACTAAATGCAATTTATATACAAAAGAGAGAGGAAGAGAAAAGTATCATACAAATGGAGGTGATGAGGTAGGCCTCTTTCACTCGTCATCATCCTTATTTTGGGGGTAGCCATACCGGTGAGAACTCCCTCCTTGGTCATACCCTCCTCCTTGGCTCGAGTATCCTTCACCTTGGCCACCAAGATTCCAAGCTTGGTCCCCTTGATTAGGGAACAAATGTTGTGGTTGGGCCCAAGAGGGCTCAGGGCCATTAGGGTCAATATACCCTTGTTGAGCCATTTGATAGTACTGCGGATAAAGGGCCAAGTAGTTGTCGACCCTCCCTTCATGTACCCTGAGGTCCACTCTATTCATGAGGTTCATCAAGTCATAAATACCCGGGGTATTGGGGATTTCCGGTCGGAATTCGGTATAAGGAGTAGGGTATGGTGGGATAGGCACATAGGAAGGTGGGGGAATAGGCCTTGCCGGTATCCCATGAGGTATTTGTTGTTGGCGGGGTGCCTCTTCCCTTTGAGGGGGATTGCCGATGACTTAGATATCAAGGAGGTAGCTTGGGCTAGGCGAATACGGGCTCAATCTTGGGTCGGTGCCCGGTATATTCCAACCCGAAAGAATGATGGAGGTGCACCCTTTTGTGAACCATTCTACACTCCCTTCTTGAGTGTAGGCACACCACCGGTTGTGGATGAAGACGACATCCTCATCAATCAAAGTACTCCCCTTAAGAGGAGCATAAATCCCACAGGAGTTGAACCCGGGGCAAAGGAAGTTGGCCAAAATAGTAACTAGACCTCCCATCACGAAGGTCTTGAGTTGGGTGCTCCCTTGAGCAAAGTCATGAAACCTTGTAAGCATCTCAAGGGGGGTGTTGAAGTTGTATCGCCTCGTCCCCCGAACATTTAAATAGGACTCAAGAAATGTTAAATCAATGAGGGTACACCTATCTTGTTCATACCTCCCATTGATGGTACCGGCCACAAAGCGTTCGGTGATCCGAATCACCGGATGTTGGATGGCAAAGGTATAGCATTGCTTTTGATGGGTAAAATCCCTCCCGGAAGTAACCTTCCAAAGTAGGTCCACATCGAAATCGGCGGGTTTATCGGTATAGTCGGTCGGCACAACAAGACCGAAAATGTGAGCAAATTGATCAAGTGTAAGGCTATGGTCTAGGTTGCACAACTAAACTCCATGCTCACATTGGTTCGAGTGTTCGTGACAATACGAAGGCTACTAAAAAATTCCAGGGTGAGACTAAGGTACGTCTCCTCATGGGCATGGAAAAGTTTTCCAATCCCTAAGCCATCAAAGAACATCTCGGTGTGGTACCTTATCCCAAGGATCTCCAACACCTTAGTATCGGTAAATTGAGTGGGTTCATAGTTCTTACCTAGCAACTCGACAAACTTCTTGCGGTGTGCATCGGAGGTGAAAAGTACCTCTTGGAAGTACTCAAGTTGCTCTATTCCTCCTCTCATGATGGGGCGGAAGTTCCTTGGCGGCATTACCTCTTGTGGGGTTGAAGAGGATGAACCCTTGCGTTTCCTACCGGCGGATTCAACAAATTTCTTAGCCTTGCCCTTGAGATTCATCATCTTGAACTTGGAGAAATGGGGTTTTTGTTGGCTTTTGATGTGAGCGGAGTGTTTTTGGGGATGAAGATGAGCGATTTAGGGTTAGATAAGGTGAAGAAATGAGGGAGAAATGGGGTGTTTTTATAGAAAAAGAGGGAAGACGAGCGGACACGGGTGGGGCATGGGCGGATAGTTCGAGAAAAACACCAGAATCCGAGCGTCTTCTCTGCGGGACGATCGTCTTGCTTCAGCAGAATCCGAGCGTCTTAGGGAAAATCCGCTCGGATTTCGTGACAGGAACTTTGCATTTTCTGAAGTAGGCTGAAGACGAGCGTCTTCTGTTTTGGAGGAGTGTCTTACTTTGGACGAGCGGTTTCTCCAAAATCCGCTCGGATTTTGGTACAGCTCCAAAACTTTACTTCAGGTGTCTTTCAGGACGAGCGTCCAAGATGCAATCCGAACGTCTTCTTTTAGGACGAGCGTCTTTTGCCCAATCCGCTCGGATTCTGTGACAGCGCTGAATAGTAATCTGATGAGGGCCTTGGACGAGCGTCCGGCCCTCGGGACGAGCGTCTTTCGCTGCTTTTCTTCCTTTTCTTTCTTTTCTTTGCACAATCATACCCTTTCACCAATTTGTTGTTCCTCCTTATCTTTTTCTGAAATTTTGCTCAATAGAAATGTAGGAAAACTCTCTCTCTCACTACTCTCATACAAGAAAGTAAATAAAAATGCAAAAATATACAATATTATACAAAGTGAGATTTCAAGAAATATCTTACAAATGGTGGTTTGAGATAGAACTCCACCAAACTAGTTTAAATTGTAGAAATTCTTGTCCATAGAGCTCAAGGCTCTCAATAGAAGATCAAAAGCTTGTGAACAAGCTCCAAATAAGCATAAGTAAGGGTTGCTCCATTTGAACATGAAATTTGGCCAAGGAAGCTTGTCATATGTTCTTTCTTTCACCTTATCCTCGGCACTAGAGCTTTCCCAATGCTTCAAACCAATAAGCCCATGATTCTCGTCAATACTAGGTATGAAGTATGGTTCATTTTCATCCGTAGACTTCCACTCACCAACTTCTTCTTCAATTTTGGTGATAATGATAGCATTTTGATTATTCAATCCTTCAAGAGTGGAAGGAGAATTCTCATGGCTTTGATGATCGAGTTCCTTAGAAGTTGTCATTGTGGGTGCCAAATTTCCATAAGTAGCTTCACGTGCAAGTTTCTCTTTGAGCTTTTCCACCAAGTAGCTTTTGTATGATGCTTTGATCTTTTGGAGAAGGTCCACCATATCTTCTTCGACAATCATTGGCTCCATGGTAGGTGTCAAGTAGTCTTCATGGGAGATAGGGAAAGGACATTCACCTTCATGATAGGATATCTCAAATGTCTCAAGGATAGGCTCCTCAAGAAAGGTGATATTACAAGTCCATCCCTTAGGCTCGTCATCATTGTTGCTATCTTCATATGAATCATGAATGGGGGCTTCATTCTTCTTCATTAATTCTTCCTCCAACATCTCAATGTTCACATCAAAAGACACACCGTCGTACTCACAAAGGTTAATAGTATTTGGCTTACTCAACCTCAAATCTTCCTCATCAAATACAACACTTTCATACTCACAAGAGCTCAAGGAGATTGGCTCTTCCCATTTTTCATTTTCCATGTCAAAAGTTACTAATTCAAATTCACATTCATGATCAATGTCCAAAGAATGGTGGGGAGTGGTTGTTTGGGATTCTTTCAATTGGGCGATTTGAATCTCCAACTCCTCACTTTGGGTAAGAATGTCTTGAAGAACATTGTCCCCTTTTTGGCTCTCTTCTAGCATTTGTTTGAAGAAGTTTTGTTGATCTCCCATCATTTGGAGAATCATATTTTGAATGGGTTCATTTTCTTGTTGTGGGTAAGTGTGAAAGTGGTTGTATTGTGGCAATTGAAAGTTATTATGAAGTGGGTATTGAGTGGGTGGTTGTTGTGGACATCGGGTGTGGTGATTTTGGTGGGAAAAATTGGGGTAGTGGTTAGGATTTTCATCGTACAAATAGTAAGGTAGGTTTGTGTTAACTCGCTCCTCAAACTCCCCATACCCATAATCATACTCAAAAGATCCACCGCATAATCCATATGTCAAGTCTTGAGCAATCATAGCTAAGACAAGGAAACAACTACAAGCATGGAAACTACACAAAAACGGTAAGAACAATCCTTGAGGAACAAGTTCCTCAAGGTGAAAGCAAAATCAAAATAGACAAACAAGTAAGAACTTAATCACATAGCACCATCCCCGGCAACGGCGCCATTTTGATGGACAAGAGTTGGTCGTCACACATCCAATCAAACACATTTATAATACTAAACGAACAACTAGTTAGTGGTAAGTCGAGGTCGATCCATGGGACGGTGTGCTTTGGGTTCTAAGTCTATCTATCTCAATTTATGCTAGTGTCACAATTTGTTTGGGTTTGTAGTTGTGTCCTAGACTAATGCAAGCAATAAAGTAAAGGAAACAATGAACTAATAGATGTAAACAAATGACTAAAAGCACTAGGATGTCATTGGGTCATAGGGGATTCATGGTGTTGATCATACAAACATGTTTACAAAGTTGCAAGCAATTAATGTTGTGGAGGAACCGAGTTGGTTTATGTCTTACGGTTCATAGGAAGGGTTGGGTCCCGGAGCCGAATCGATTAGATTGTACAACACCTAAAAGTCGACTTACTTTCCTCCTATTCAACTTCTATGCATGGTCTAACAAGACTCGAGTTGGTTTATATCTTACAAGTCATGTTGAGTAGATAAGAGATGGTTGTAAATGCAAGGATTCATAGGCTTAGCATTTCATCAAACATAACATGTGCATAAAGTTGACATTACAACAAGAAAGGAATTTAATTATGAAAATATATTAGATTAAGCATGAATCATTCCCCATGTTTATTTCCCCTAATTACCCATTAATCCTAGCTAAGTAACTACTCACTCATGATCGAGTTTAACAGGTTAATATGGTTGTCAATCATACTAACAAAGCCAAACATGATGAACAAGTAAGAAAGATTAACAATAATTAAAACAAGGATTAAGAGAATTATACCTATGGAGATTCCAAAATAATAATGCAAAGAATAATAAAAGAACTTGATGATTGATGGAAGGTTGTCAATCTCCCAATAAACCCAATAATCTTTAATTACCCAAAAGTAACAAACTTGAACAATAATTAAGGAGAGATTAATGTGAATTTTGTGGAAAGATTAAAGAGTAATCTATTCTAATCTATTCATAATCTAATCTAAGAGGAATTCTAATGTGGAGGCTCTCTACTCTAAAAACTTGATACCTTGATTATTTACAAGTGGGGTATATATAGTAGAGCTTCATTAGGTTAACTAAGGCTAAATTAGTAATTACATTTTTGAGTTTTTTGTAGGGAAATGCTAGTCTTTTCGGAGAGATGAGCATCTCGGCTGAAGACGCCGCAATTCGTTCGTCCAGGAGGGGAATCCGCTCGGATTCTTGCAGGGGTGGACGAGCGTCTTTCTGCAAATCCGCTCGGATTGTAGCAGAGGAATCCGAGCGTCTTCGAGGCTTGGACGCCCGGATTATGTTTCTTGGACGGGCGTCTTGTCTCTTTGGCCGCTTGGATTCTGCTTCAGAATCCTTCTCTTTACTTTCTTCTTATTCTTGTAGGATTAGTTTTTAGTTCTCGCCTCCTCTTCATACTAGTCCATCAAATGTCATCAATAAGCTTCCAAATATGCACGAAAGACGGGAATTTCCACCTTATTATCTTCTTTCCTACAAAACATATAAAATGCACTAGGAAAGCAAATAGGAAGGATTTGACGGGTAAAATGGCTATGGGATGTTATAATAGTATGCAAAATAGGCTCAATTAGGAGACTAAATGTGCGCATATAATGTTCACATCAGTAGGGTCTATAGATAGGTTTAGGTTTAGGTGTGGCAGGTTTAGACTTTCCCATTTTCTCCACTCTGAGTGCTAAGCTGACAACATCATCATATGACCAAAGTGGTTGCATTCTAACCTTAGTAGCAATATTCTTATCAAGCCTTTCTAAGAACCTAGCAATCCTTTGCTCAGGCTTCTCATTTATCTCACACTGTAAGGTTAGCTGCTCAAACTCCCTTAAATAGGTCTCAAGGGGTCTCTCATCCTGCCTAAGCTTAGACAAGTTAATGAACAGGTCTTGGGTATAATCTTTGGTGACAAACTTATCCAACAATTTCTTTTTAAGTTTGGACCAAGATCTAATAGATTCCTTCCCTTCCCTTAACCTCTGATGTTTAAGGTTATCATAACATAGTGATGCACATCCCTTTAATTTCAACACAACAACTTTAAAAGCCTTAGCATCATTGTAATTTTTAAACTCAAATATTTTTTCAACATCCCTAATCCATTCTAGTAAGTCATCAGAGTTAAGACTACCAGAAAAATCATAAATTTCTACCTTTAGATGCTTGTCTGCTTGCTCAAGAGCCTCTTCTTGTGTTCTGATACTCTCCTCTGACTCTGACTCATACCCATGTGGTGGTTGTCCTCTCTCTGCTCCCATAAAGAAGCCTCTGCCTCTACCTCTCCCTCTGGCAGGTGTCTGTCTCCTTGGATCATGGTTTGGAAACCTCTCCATCACTACATGAACAACATTGAGCAGTGTGTCTACATTTCCTACAAGAGTTTCTATTTTAGTTTCAATACCAGCAAGTCTCTCTTCACTCATTGTTGTTTTTGTGTTTTTGTTGTAGGTAGGAATAATGAACTCACAGATTCTCTCAACCCAAGACTAACAAAAAGGCGGAATTGTGTTAAACCTGAGCTCTGATTACCAAAATGCAATATAAAACTTAGGGACAGACACTAAAGCAGCCTAACTTGCAGGATACTTTAAAAATATCAAATGACCTTGGAAAATTCTGAATTTTTGTGACAAATAAGTTTTAATATAGATCTAAAACTGTGCCAAGTTTCATGAATTTAGAGGAACTCTAAGTATTTTTAATAATGACCGAAACAACCTGAAATCAGGAGATTGCAGACAACGGACTCAGTTGAGTTTAGGACTTGTTTGTGTGATGAAATGATATAGTTAAGACTTTAAATTTCCACAGAAGATTCACAGGAAACTCAAGATTATAACTTAACAAATTTCAGACTCAAATCCATAGTTGAACACAGTATTAATGTAACACCCCCATACTCCAAGTGCCTTACCAGGACCACTCGGGTATGGAGACATCACCATCTCGGTTGCCCGAGGTATGATAATCAAATAGACAAAATAGAAACAACATTTATTATAAGTACTTTAATGAAAAGTTACAATCCTCAAACCAACCGAAAGTGCAATACATTATTCCAACTAATCGTTCTCAAATGAAACGTAAATAAAGACTAAACTACAATGCGGAAGACTCTATCGTCATGTCGTGGCCATCCCCGACTATCCAGTACCATCTCTATACCTGCTCAATATCTGCTCACCATCCCCGAATGGATCACCGCAGTTTTACAAAACAACACCGGGTCGGTACTAATCACACAATCAAAACAGATAATAACAATAAGGCAAACAGACAATTTGAATCACACACACACACAACACCAACTCCCATCATCATCTCAACACCGATCGTCCACTTTGGACCAGCCGCCAAATGGGGGACCGCAGCCGTTCCCACCTAAGCCCCGCTCATCGTACGAGCGATAACCCTGTATCATTAATGTGCACATCCCCTCCCGTGGCGGGTTCCACGAAGGGCGAAACTAGGGCGTGAGATCACTCCCGCAAGTGACCCCACTCAGCTGAGAACGCATCTCGAGAACCATCACAACCAATCACAATCACAATCACAATCACAATCACAATCACAATCAAACAAACTAACTACATCACATCACCAATATCCCATTATGGGACTAATACGAGTAGGAAATCCTACCCGGAAAGCAAACACGCGACGATCTAAACAATTTGTCTCAAAACGGCTCCTCTACGAATTCTCCTCCTATCACACATAACACATAAAGGCTACCAATTACTTACTACTCATAAAACCCCCAAACCCTAAATTAGGGTTTGACCAAAACTAGCAAAACATTATAAAAATTATGCTAGAAGCTTACCCTCGACGCAAGGAATCCAACAACACGAAAAACAACGAGAATCGACCGTCTGAACTCCGGGAATCGTTAAGGATGCGATTAGGAAGAAGAATCTTTGCTTTCTCTCTTAAACAGGTTTTAGGTTTTGGTAAAAGTGTTTTAAAACAAAGACGAATTGGTTTAAATACCCTAATCGCATAATTAACAAAACCCGCGAAAACTCCCCCGAAACCGGCGCTCGATCGAGTACCCAAGGTACTCGATCGAGTACCCCCCTACTCGATCGAGTGCCCGAGCTACTCGATCGAGTGCCCAACAGTCGAAACTATTTTGTCAGCGACACTTACCCTTACTCGACAGAGTAAGGGCTACTCTATAGAGTACCCCTAAGACTATAAATACGGAGTATTACAGTCTTCCCTCCTTAAAAGGAACTTCGTCCCCGAAGTTCAAACCACTACCAAACAAAGGTACTCCCATAAGCCTCCCGACTCGAAGGTCAAACCAAAACACAACGTAAAGCATGACACTAACCCAACTTATCCCGACAACACACCGACACAACATGAAAAAGAAGGGTGTAAAAGCTCTTAAAAACTCTCGCGATCCTCTCCTACCCCCCTAAAAGAAACAAGGTTACGTCCTCGTAACCATACATACCTGATCGAAGAGAAACGGGTAACGCTCTTTCATGATATCTTCTGCCTCCCATGTAGCTTCCTCAGTCTCGTGGTTAGACCAAAGGATATTAAGCAACACTGTCTCCCCACTCCTGGTCTTCCTAACCTTCCGGTCTAGGATCTTCTTAGGCACCTCAAGGTATGATAAGGACTCATCCAGCTCTAAGCTCTCTGCCTCTAACACATGTGACGGGTCGCTCACATACTTCCGCAGCTGCGATACATGAAACACATTGTGCACTCTCTCCAATGCACGGTTGTAACGCCAAACGATAAGCAACTTCCCCGACTCGCTCTAAGATCTCATAAGGCCCTATAAACTTCCTCGACTTAACTTGCCTTTCTTCCCAAATCTCATAACTCCACGCATCGGAGATACCTTGAAAGAACCTTGTCCCCAACTCAAACTCGATGTCCCGACGATGTAGATCTGCATAACTCTTTTGTCGATCCCGGGGTCGCTCTCATCCGTTCCACCGATCATCTTAATCTGTTCCACCATCTCATGTACCATCTCTGGTCCTAAGACCACTCGCCTCGGCGCTATCGTCCCAACAGATTGGACTCCTACATCTCCTCCCATACAAAGCCTCAAACGGCGCCATACCAATCTTTGGTGTGATAGTCTTTGTTGTAAGAAAACTCTATCAAATCCAACCTCTGCTCCCAGCTACCACCAAAATCCATCACACAAGCTCGCAACATATCCTCAAGGGTCTTGATTGTTCTCTCTGTCGCCCATCCGCGGGTGAAATGCTTGTACTCATCTTCAAAGTTGTTCCCAACGATTCCTGCAACTCTTTCCAAAACTTCGATATAAACCTCGCATCTCACCTCGGACACTATGTCCTTAGGGACTCCATGTAACTTAAGCACGTTCTTTCGATAGGCCATAGCCAATTGTGCCTTAGTCCATGTATCTTTCATTGGAACAAAGTGAGCTGACTTGGTCAAACGATCCACTATTACCCAAATCATATTGTTACCTTGTTGACTCCTCGGCAAACCCACAATGAAATCCATGGAAATGGATTCCCACTTCCACTCAGGCACTTCCAAAGACTGAATCTTACCTTGTGGTCTTCTCTGTTCCCCTTTAACTCTCTGGCATGTCAAACAACGGACACAAACTCAAATTGTCTCTTTCTTCATCCCAGGCCACCAAAACGTGTTCTTCAAGTCCTTATATAGCTTGTCTCCACCTGGATGAACTGAATATGGTGTGCAATGAGCCTCTGTCATGATTGTCTTTTTCAACTCCTCATCATTAGGCACACACCACCTACCATCAAACCTCAAACTACCATCTGTATGAATGGAAAACCGGGACACTGTCCCTTTCTCTACTCCAGCTCTCCACTCAACTATCTTAGGATCCAAAGCCTGCTTATCCCGAATGTCATCATAAAACTCCATATGTACCGTCATATCACCCATGGCATCTCCTTTCTGCATCATATGAATTCCAAAACTCGCGACCTCCTCCCTCAGCCTCATCAAAGATAGAGCCGTACATAAGGAATGCACACTCTTTCTACTCAAAGCATCAGCAACAACATTGGCCTTCCCTTCATGGTAGATGATTTCCATGTCATAATCTCCAATCAACTCCATCCACCTCCTCTGTCTCATGTTCAACTCCTTCTGCGTGAAGATGTACTTGAGACTCTTGTGATCCGAAAATACCTTAAAGATTGCTCCATAAAGGTAATGCCTCCAAATCTTGAGAGCAAACACCACAAAGACCCCAACTCCGGGTCATGAGTAGGGTAGTTCTCCTCATAAGGCTTCAACTCGCCTAGAAGCATAGGCAATTACTTTACCATTCTCGCATCAACACACATCCTAGCCCATTCTTGAAGCGTCCGTATAAACCTCGAAATTCTCGCTCCCTTCGGGTAATGCTAGGACAGAGCCGTGGTCAAACACTCCTTTAAGGTTTGGAACGCCTTTTCACAACTCTCATCCCAACGAAACCTGTTCTCTTTCCTCATCAACGCCGTCATCGGTCTAGCTATCTTGGAGAAGTCTTTCACGAACCGTCTGTAATATCCACCTAAACCCAAGAAACTCCTCACCTCGGCCGACATTCTTCGGTGCTTCCCACTTTGTCACGGCTTCAATCTTTGCCGATCCACACTACTCCATCTTTAGAGATTACATGCCCTTAAAAGCAACTTCCTCTAACCAGAACTCGCACTTGGACAAACAGCATACAACTCATGATCTCTCAAGGTCTGCAACACGATCCTCAGATGCTCCTCATGCTCCTCCTTAGTCTTAGAATAGACTAAGATATCATCGATAAACACCACTACGAACGGTCCAAGAACGTCAAGATTCGGTTCATCAAATCCATAAACACAGCAGGTGCATTAGATAACCCAAACGGCATCACCACATACTCATAGTGGCCATACCTCGACGTGAAAGCCGTCTTCGGTATATCCACATCTCTAATCTTCACCCGATGGTACCCCGACCTCAAATCAATCTTAGAAAAGACTGTTGCACCACTCAACCGATCAAACAGTCGTCTATTCTTGGCAAAGGATACTTGTTCTTTATCGTCACACGTTCGGCTCCACCGTAATCTATGCACGACCTCAAGCTCCCATCTTTCTTCTTCACGAATGGCCGGTGCTCCCCAAGGCGATACACTTGGTCTAATGTATCCCTTCTCTATCAAATCATCCAACTGCTTCCTAAGTTCCTCCATCTCCTTAGGACCCATACGGTATGGTGCCTTAGAGATTGGCCCCGTCCCTGGCTTCAACTCTACGGTGAAATCTATCTCCCTCTTCGGTGGCAACCCCGGAATCTCCTCCGGAAAAACATCCGCAAACTCTCCCACCACAGGTATCTCATCAACTCGCTTGGACTCACTATCCGATCATCTCTCACATGGCACAGGATCAAAGGACATCCCTTCCTCGGATAAGACTTCAAGGTAACAGCTGCAATCAACTTAACCTTGGGTTTGACTAAAAACCCACGGTAAGACACACTAACACCCTTAGGACCTCTTAGGGACACTTTCTTTTGATGACAGTCTATCTTAGCCTTATACTTTCCTAACCAATCCATCCCAACTATCATTTCAAAGCCATTAAAAGGAAACTCTAACAAGTCTACAGGGAAATCGACTTGCCCAACTATCAAAGACACATCTCTAAATAACTTCCCACATGGTACAGACTCACCCGAAGGTATGAAAACTCGCTCACTAACAGACTCATATACTCTCAAACCCAATTGTTTTACATGACTCGAAGACACAAACGACTGAGAAGCCCCCGAATCAAATAAAACAAACGTAGGGATACCATTAACAAGGAATGTACCGTGATAACATGCGCATCCTCCTCGGTGCCGTCTTGTCCATCATGAACAACTTGCCATCGGTCTTACGCCCACCTCCTCGGACAAGACTAGGCGATGCGGTCGGCTTAGCACCCGACCCTTGATTGTTGTTGTTGTTCGTCGGTGTCTTCCGATAAGAATTACCGCCGTTGCGGTTGCCTCCACTCTGGTAGCTCGGCCTCCTCGGTTTGGCCATGATCCAGTAGGTCTGTTGCTCGCGAAGCTCGTGCGTCTCGAAAGATCCGGGTGCACTCGTGCACTCATGCCTCTTGTGGCCTACGCCACCACATCCAAAGCAGGTCACTCCCCAACTATTACTCACACTCCCTCGGCCACGCCCAAAGGAAGTTCCAGCACTAAATCCAGATCCGGAAGAAAATCCCTTAGATTGATTATGGTTGCCTTTCTTGAAATTAGATTGGCCACCACCCTCACTCTCGGACTTCCTCTTCTCTCCTCCCCGACCTCTCCCGAGCCATCTCCACTAGCCTCTCGGCTCTCCCGCCCTCTCATATGCTTCCTTTACGTCGAAGGACTCCCACGGTAACTTATCCATAATTTTTCGCGATTAGCCCTCGCTCAAACCTCAAAGCGATTCTCTTCACTCAAACCCATATCCTCGATATCTAGATTTCTCATTGAACCGCCTGTAGTACTCGGCCCCACGGACATCTCACTGACATCTTAAACTTATCAAACTCTTCCCTCAACTTACTCCTCACATGCTCCGTCACGAACTCCTTCCTCACCGCTCTCTACGAAACTCTTCCCAAGGTATTGCAGGTAAGCCTTGGTTGATGTATATATCCTTAGCGCTCACCTTCACCGAATCCCACCACTTGCCTGCTGCCTCTCTCGGATAAAATGCAGCTGCTCCACTATCATCTCATCGACAACGCACCAAATCCAAAGATGTTCTCCATATCCCTCAACCAACTATCAAGAAAGTTAGGTTCCTCAATCCTCTTGTATTCTTTCGGGTTAAACCTCGCAATGTAGAGACTGATCTTAGAAGGATCAACCTCCCTCTCCTTACTCTTATCTTTTTCCTCATTCACTCTCTTCAAGGTCTTGGTAAGAGCATCCTGGTGCTCTAGCATCTTAACGATATCATCTGGGGTCATAACCTCAGCTCGTGCATACAAGGCATTTCTCTTGGGCGGCATCTTGAAACTATACATATATAAGAAAGGGTAGATATGAACATACGTACTAAACTTCAAAACACGAAAACACGATGCCCAGAACCCACTCGATCGAGTACCCAAACCCACTCGATCGAGTGACGGGTGTCTGCTCCCATAAAGAAGCCTCTGCCTCTACCTCTCCCTCTGGCAGGTGTCTGTCTCCTTGGATCATGGTTTGGAAACCTCTCCATCACTACATGAACAACATTGAGCAGTGTGTCTACATTTCCTACAAGAGTTTCTATTTTAGTTTCAATACCAGCAAGTCTCTCTTCACTCATTGTTGTTTTTGTGTTTTTGTTGTAGGTAGGAATAATGAACTCACAGATTCTCTCAACCCAAGACTAACAAAAAGGCGGAATTGTGTTAAACCTGAGCTCTGATTACCAAAATGCAATATAAAACTTAGGGACAGACACTAAAGCAGCCTAACTTGCAGGATACTTTAAAAATATCAAATGACCTTGGAAAATTCTGAATTTTTGTGACAAATAAGTTTTAATATAGATCTAAAACTGTGCCAAGTTTCATGAATTTAGAGGAACTCTAAGTATTTTTAATAATGACCGAAACAACCTGAAATCAGGAGATTGCAGACAACGGACTCAGTTGAGTTTAGGACTTGTTTGTGTGATGAAATGATATAGTTAAGACTTTAAATTTCCACAGAAGATTCACAGGAAACTCAAGATTATAACTTAACAAATTTCAGACTCAAATCCATAGTTGAACACAGTATTAATGTAACACCCCCATACTCCAAGTGCCTTACCAGGACCACTCAGGTATGGAGACATCACCATCTCGGTTGCCCGAGGTATGATAATCAAATAGACAAAATAGAAACAACATTTATTATAAGTACTTTAATGAAAAGTTACAATCCTCAAACCAACTGAAAGTGCAATACATTATTCCAACTAACTGTTCTCAAATGAAACGTAAATAAAGACTAAACTACAGCGGAAGACTCTATCGTCATGTCGTGGCCATCCCCAGCTATCCAGTACCATCTCTATACCTACTCAATATCTGCTCACCATCCCCGAATGGATCACCGCAGGTTTTACAAAACAACACCGGGGTCAGTACTAATCACACAATCAAAACAGATAATAACAATAAGGCAAACAGACAAATTTGAATCACACACACACACAACACCAACTCCCATCATCATCTCAACACCGATCGTCCACCGGACCACCACGCCCGATGGGGGACCGCAGCCGTTCCCACCTAAGCCCCGCTCATCGTACGAGCGATAACCCTGTATCATTAATGTGCACATCCCCTCCCGTGGCGGGTTCCACGAAGGGCGAAACTAGGGCGTGAGATCACTCCCGCAAGTGACCCCACTCAGCCGAGAACGCATCTCGAGAACCATCACAACCAATCACAATCACAATCACAATCACAATCACAATCACAATCAAACAGCTAACTACATCACATCACCAATATCCCATTATGGGACTAATACTGAGTAGGAAATCCTACCTGGAAAGCAAACACGCAGACGATCTAAACAGCTGTCTCAAAACGGCTCCTCTACGAATTCTCCTCCTATCACACATAACACATAAAGGCTACCAATTACTTACTACTCATAAAACCCCCAAACCCTAAATTAGGGTTTGACCAAAACTAGCAAAACATTATAAAAATTATGCTAGAAGCTTACCCTCGACGCAAGGAATCCAACAACACGAAAAACAACGAGAATCGACCGTCTGAACTCCGGGAATCGTTAAGGATGCGATTAGGAAGAAGAACTGCTGCTTTCTCTCTTAAACAGGTTTTAGGTTTTGGTAAAAGTGTTTTAAAACAAAGACGAATTGGTTTAAATACCCTAATCGCATAATTAACAAAACCCGCGAAAACTCCCCCGTAAAACCGGGCGCTCGATCGAGTACCCAAGGTACTCGATCGAGTACCCCCCTACTCGATCGAGTGCCCGAGCTACTCGATCGAGTGCCCAACAGGTCAGAAACTATTTTGCTGCGACACTTACCCTTACTCGACAGAGTAAGGGCTACTCTATAGAGTACCCCTAAGACTATAAATACGGAGTATTACAATTAAAGCTTGAACTTTGTTCAACACAATTAAACTGAACCACATACAGGCACAGGTTCAATTTAATGTTGCCAAACTGACTTTGATCAAATAACCACAGAGACCACATGTTAATAATCAGGCCAGGGTTCCAAACTACAGTTTAACACAATTTTGAAAGAAATTAGAGAAGTCCCAAGGCTAAGTTTTCATTCAAAATTAATCTGCTTTCATCAGTTGAGACACATGTCCTTATATAGGCCTTGTCTTTGAGTTACAGCTCGAAACCTAACAATCCAAGGGCCAAGATTTAATCTAGGATGAGTACAAACTATCTTTTTTTTTAGGTGGAATGTGAATATATATTAATATATAAAAGAGTGCATATACATTACAAGGCTTATAGGACAAAATAAGACCACCTACAACATAATATATCAATCATGATACATGGACCCACTTAGAAAATAAAATTTTCTTGAAAAACGAGTGGGCCATTGTCGAGCTAAATAGCGTTGCTTGACAGTTCTTGAACTTCCGCACAACCGATCTGGGAGTTTTTAACCAATGCTCAAGACGACACAAGTTCCCGCACCGCCATATAGAGTAGAAAACAGCAGGCACTGCAGCAAACACAATGTGTTTTTTTAATAAAGATCTGCACCTCCACTGAATACACCAAGAATGATATCCTGCCCAGGAAGAGAAACATGAAGCCATCCTTTAAAAGTTGCCAAGAAGAGACACTAAAAGGACATTGATAGAACAGGTGCATATGCGTCTCATCCTCAAGCTTACAAATTTCACAAATCCCATCATTGACAACTCCAAACGCCCAAGCTTTGTCTTTAGTAAGTAATCTCTGCCTAGCACACAACCTAACAATGAAGGAGTGCTTAGGTAGATTAAATCTGTTCCAAACCAAAGGATACCATTCAACCTTAGCCATTGATCCTTGAAGCCACTGATATCCAGCATTGATAGTATAAACACCATTAGCAGTAGCCCAATTATTATGCACATAACCAAATTTTCTAATGTTCTTCACTTTACAAATCATCCTCCAAGTCCAACTAGTATTTTGGCTAGGCTCATAATGCTTCCAATCCACACCCTTCATATAGATGTGATTCACCCACTTAATCCATAGATGATCACTTTTACAAGCTAACCACCAAGTATACTTTCCTATCATAGCCAAGTTCCACTTCCTACTATTGACCACCCCCAAACCTCCATGCTTCTTAGCAAAGACAAACAGACTCCCATGATACGGCGAGTTCGCCATACTTATCGAAGCGGACCACAGAAAGTTCCTACATATAGTGGTGATCCTATCAATAACAGTAGCAGGAATAACAAAAATTCGTGACCAGTACACATGAAGTTGTGAAAGCACACTCTGCACCAATACCAATCTGCCAGTGTAGCTCAACTTCCTAGCCCCCCAGCCTCGAATCCTAGCAACCACCTTTTCCACCAACCTAGTGCAGTCCCCTATAGCCATACATTTCCACAAACTATCTTAAATATATTAAAAGTTGGAAATAAAATTACTAGGTGAAAAATAAACAGCAATGGGTAAAAATAGACTGAAATAAAGCAAGGGTGTAGTCTGGCATTTTGTCATTTGTGCACAGGTTTCTGTTGATCTTGTTGGCTAGCTGAGTACTTTTTAAAGTCAAGGCTTCTTGTACTTTTCTTGCAGTTGATTTCGTGGATGGATGGTGCAGTGGTCCTCCTGCATTAGCCTCACAATTGCCTCACTAAAAATAGAAAGTCTACTTTATGCTTTATCAATTCATTTTAGCAGCATGTGACTGGTTGTCCTTGCCTGTTTTTATGTGCTGATTTTCCTTTACATTTCCTTGGCTGATCTTGGATGTTTGAGACTCTTTGATGGACTTAGTTGAGGCCTCCTCCAGTTGGCCATATAGGCAGCTGAAAGCTAGACCTGGTAAACCTCTTGACAGGCTGTTCTGGTGGTGGATCATTGGAGATTGTCTGGACTTGGTCTGTGGCTGGGTCAGGATTGTGAACCCCTGATCCAACTCCTGCTGCAGCTATAACGACACGTAGGGTCTTGTTATTTTGGTGTTCATCAATCTAAATTTGATGATCACTTTCTTGTTCATTGTTGACCTGAACTTGCCAATGGAAAAAAAATGGATTTGAAGGAAATCAATTGACTTCGGAAAATATTGGGTTATTTGGTTAGGATGTGTTTGGGCAAGAAAAAATGGCGGTAGTCTTGGTATTTGCGTACATCGTCACTTAACAAGTCGGGAAATAAGAAAAATGATGCTCGGGTTAAAAATACGGTGGTGATTGGGGAATATATTGTAGTTTGGGGATTATTTGTAAAAACAAAAATACCTGGTGGTAATTTGTAAAAAAATGCAAATACGAGGTGGTTATTTGTAATTTTTCCTTATTATAACCAAAGCCGCGGAACTTAATCCGTCAGACCGGGTACTTGGTCGAGTACCGGAAGTACTAGGCTGAGTACGCCCTACTCAACGGAGTTCTTCACTACTCGGCCGAGTGTACCCAAAATAGTAGCTTGTCTAAAAGCACTCGACGACTTACTCGTTCGATTATGGCCTACTCGACTGAGTAAGCTGTAATCAGAAAATCGTGGTATTAGAGTCTTCCCTCCTTAAAAACGAACTTCGTCCCGAAGGTCACACCATACCAGATACAAACATGCAAAACCCAGCCTACTAACCATGCAACTCGAAAAGAACACCAACTCCAAAGACATTAACCAAGTACCCAACCATAACCAACTATCACTACGTCAAATAATAGGATCAACAATGGTTAGATAAGGTGATATACCATTGTAATACAAAACACGGAACCGTTATTACATCGACCGTTGTTATTATGTTACCACGGTTGTTAAAAAGGCGGAACCGTTATAAATTTAAATAACGGGTTAAAATAACCGTAATACAATATTAAGAACGGTTCAAAAACCATTGTCTATAATATTGAAACTATGGTAGTATTAGTTGGAATGCTCTACGGAAACCTCTAACAACGGTTTTACTGAAACAAATCCGTTGTAAAATATTAAATATGACAACGGTTTATACTTATTAAACCGTTTAATTGTCATGAATTCGATAACGGTTTTATTTTATTATATTATATTTTTGGCCGTTGCATTATGGATGAATATGTCAACGGGTTTCTATATAAATGCGACCGTAGTCAATATATTTATTGACCACGGTTTTATTTTTAACCGTAATCAAATTTATAAATATTGTTTTAAAAAAAATTGTTTTAGCAGGTTCCAGCGGCTGCTGAAATGCTATTTTTTGCAGTAGCTGGTTCCGCTGAAATGCTATTTAATGCTACTGCAAAATAGCATTTCAGCAGCTGCGCATTGCAAAAATTCAATCCTGCATCATCAGAATAGTACACAGATTGATCTATTCAATCCAGCATTAAAATATTATAAACATGGTGACCAAAACTAAATACACATACATAATGAGCAGACTATTGACACGCCTGTAATGAAAGAAAATAAGAGGCCCACTTATTTCTCATGTCAGCGATGTCTTCCTTCGAATAGGTTGGGTCTTTGTTGCTGATTGAAAGTGGGAACTACAAATCAAAATATACTTAATCAAAATAGGCAGAATAAGTAGAATATTACACATAATTAAACCCAAGTTATGTTTGAAATAGTTATTACACTACAAGAAAATGTCTTTTGGGTGACAAAAGTGATTAACATAGGCAACAAAAATATCACTTGTCGCACATTAAGATTAATTTGGGCGACGAACTCCTTTTTGTTGCCAAATAATGATGTATGGGCAACGAAATAAAACGTTATTGCCCAAATAATATATTGGGCGACAAAAAATCGAGTTTGTTGCCTAAATAGCATACTTGGGCGATAAATAATAGTTTTTGTTGTTCTAAATGATACAGTATGGGCAATGATTACTATTATTGTCGCCTATGAAGTACCTTCATATTGACATCCTCACTTGGAAAAAAGGCGCAAAACACAATTTGTGAATTAGCTCTTGAATATTTCACCCAAACCATGAAGCCCTCGTTTCACCGCCAAAAACTCCTTAATTTTCTCCCCAAATCATAACATGCTTATTCCCCTTTCCACTGCCAAAAGAAAACAATATTTTTCCCCAAAAATAATTGAACAATGAATAACTTTGAAGAAAACGAAGAACTTCAAAGAAATGGCTGATCATGAATTCAAGTAGGAGTTTAGTTCATGACCAACCCTCTCACACACTTATAATAATCTCACCCCCGTTTTTGTGCTTGCCCAAACAACGGATCTAGAACAAGGGTTCCACCATTATAATCCAACCAAAAACCACTTAATATGTCACCGTTCGACTGACTCGATCTCTCACATGGCTGCTCATTCTTCTTCCCGTTTTTTCCTATTCTCACATTTGGGTAATTTCTGAACACGGTATGTATAATCTACCATTTCAATAATTTCGTTTTAGTTAGGTTTATGAGTATATTTTTGATCCGATTTCATGCTTAATCGAGTGTATTAGTTTGTTGTATGCTGTTATTGTTCTTGTTTGATAAGTAATTACTGTTGTATTGAAGTATTAGGATTAAATTGATATTACTTGATTTTTAAGGTTATTAAAATTGGGTTTTTTAATCAATTTAATTAGGATGTTGTATGATGTCGTTGCTTTTTTTGTGCTAAACTAAACCTTACTTGGAATGTTGTTCCCCCTATTTCGCAGTTGTCATTGGCGTACGTATTCATTTCGCATCTTAGGAGATATTACTAGGAGTTGCCCAGGCGGACTAAGGTATGATTCATTTCGTTTTTCTATTCCTTCAGACTTTTTGATTAATTTTATTTGATTCATGTACTAGTAATGAGAGTTTATATGCTTTTACTAACAATTTGAGGGGGTTGATGACATTGGTCTATTTAAGCACTTGGTAGTTTGTGACACACTATGACTTAATGATGTATGACATAACTTAGATGTGTTTGTTGGCTTGAGATTGGTTATTTTATTTTGAGGAAGCTGACATACTTGAGAGTATTTATGGTCTTTTAGATTTTAAATTTTGCTCTTTTTTTGTAGATTGCAGCGGTTATATATTAGATGTTTTCTGTGAGGAAGAGCTTATGAGGCACCCAAAAATCATGCCCAAGCAAGTCTGTGGTGAGCTACTTCCCAATCACGCTTGTTTGTTATGTTTGAATTTCATCTTTGTACATATCCATTTATCATATTTGTAAATTTTTAGCATACATATTTGATAACAATATGTTGGTTTTATCATGAACATTAACTATCCTTGAGCTCTTGGTGAGATCTTTTTCAATGAGTGATTTAATAGATGTTTGGGTTTTTCTAATGAACTATGAATTGGTACAAGTTCTTTGGAGATTTCTCTTGGTATTTATGTGTTTGTGTTTACTAAGCTCTTCTAGTCTTCAGTTATAGTTATTGTCTTTGCTGCATCTGAGCATGATAATCCAAGGATGTGAGTCGTATCCCCTTTTTACTCAAGCGAACCCAGACCTCGCACTACTGACCCATTGGCGCGTGGCACGCCACTTGAATCTCGCCCACCGCTGATTTTTTAATGTCAATGAATAAGTCAAGTGTTGTCACAACTCTTACTCTTTTGAAGTCTCATGTTTTCAGTTTAGTTTCTGATTTGTGTCCAATGGTTCCGCAGGCAAAAGTGGAATATCTTACGAATCTTCTTCAACCGAGTCCTAGTATGTACATAAGCAAAGGAATATTTATTCTCTAATCGTAAGGGTGAATTTCTTAATAACTCATTATGACTGACATGTATTTTTGGAGTAATATAATACTTCTACCATTTATCATTGAAGTCTTTTTGAGTTCTGAACTAGCTTCTCATTGTTCGCCTTAGTTCTCTTCTTTGCTCATGGTTTGCACCCTCAATGACCTTTTTGTTCTACTCTATTTGCTCTTTGAAGTGTCTTAAACTTTTCGTTAGTTTTCGTATTTTTTAGGACTTTTGTCTACGTATTTTGTACTGTTGTCTTTCCCCTGCTATGGCAAATAGAACCCTTCTGTTGATCTGATTAAAATGGCCTTCAATAAGTTATTTTGTACTCTGTTTTAGTACTCCTTGTATAGTACGAGTTATTTTTATAATTGTTTGCGATTTCAATGCTCAAGTTTATTTTTTATTTTTTTACCTCTGTAACCGTTTAAGAGGTTTAGGAGGCTTGTTAATGACATTGCGCTTTACTCTTTCTTATTTTTACCTCTGTAATCTTTTCTGGCATGCATTTCATAGTTTATATCCTGTTTCTTTTATTTCTTATTTGATGATCTTTTTTTTTTGTAAAAATAAAACATCTAGTAGTCAATAAGATATTAGTATACAAAAAAAAAAACTCATTCTTTGACGTCTTAACCTAAATTATGTCAATCAAGCTTTGATTTATGCAATATGGTATGTCTTATATACAGGAGCTAGCACTAAATGGGGTTACACAAATGGTTCATGGATCGTTCAGATATCTTTGGGTAAATGGAATGTTGGAGTTTGTACTGCATTTGAAGCTCCTTTTTTGGTAATTACCATGGAAGCATGAGATTCTTGTATGTTGAAGCCTTTATAAATGTTTTAGCGTTTTACGATTTTATTTTTGGTATATATTAAACTTCTTTGTACTGGATGAAATATATGTATTAAGAAGCTTATTGTAAATTTGTATGTATCAACCTTATGGATGCTATATATATTATATTGCCATGAAAATCATTCATTTGCCAAAATGAACTGACTTGAGTTTTGAAGGATATTGTTATAACTAGACAAATGTATGGGCGTAGGCAAGTGACATTATGGCAGCAATACCATCATTTCGTCACAAAAATAGGCGTTGTGCAACGAAATTTTTTGTTGCACAAAGTAGCTGAGGAAGGGCAACGATAGCTCATGTCATTGCACATATGGGAATGGGCAATAAAAAACATTGACGCCAAAAAGGCACTTTATGGGCGACAAATTTAGTCTTTCGTTGCACAAAACACTTAATTGGGTGACGAAGAACAATGTCGTTGCACATAATATAATGGGCGTCGAACCACGACGACTTGATTTTCGTCGCATAAATGCTTGGGCGACGAAATACAGGCTTTATGCGACAATAATTTTTGTTGCCCAAAACAGTTTTTCTTGTAGTGTTAAAACACACTAACCGGTGACTCTATGCTAGTATATTTTCGGGTGATAATCTCCCACATGGGCTGACAACAGTAAATGGCGCATTGTTTGTCGTCTGGTTGTAGAGGAGACTATTATATAAATCACATAAAAATAAGCTAAATTAGATCAATCTCTCGCATAAATATAAATTAAATGATATGAGTAATTATTAAGAATACACTTACTTTTATCCGGATAATAGTTGGACTTAATGCTCCAATTGCTCGAAACACACTATTTCATAAATATATACAGGAAATTATAAGTAGCATTTGGCTCAGTAATATTGATGGGACATTAAAAAGAGCCTAGTCTTCAAACGTCATACAATAACAAATGACATTATAATGTTAGGTTGTAAACTTACTCAGTTATCATCTTTACAAATTTCTCAGAGGGACTATGTCCACAAGAGTCAATCTAGTACACTATGCGTTTTCTCACATTGATTGCCACTAGCAGCCAATGGTTGCTATTAAATATTGTAAAATGAACTGTAAGTTCATATACATGCATGTAAGCGTTGAACTGTAAGTTCATATAAAGTATTATACATACTGATTATCATTGTATGGGGCAAGCCCTAGGCTTTTGGGCGTCCTCAACCGTTGAGCAATTTTATCAATGTGATCTTCATATGTATCTCCATGCACCTTTAGAGAGAACACATCAGGCTTCAAGAATCCGTATTCATGAGAAACGTAGTTCCCCTCAGCGATGTGTGTAAACAGGTGATGCGTGTCATTTATATGATGTTTTACACCCTATTTTACACAAATTTCAGAGCTCAATTATGTAGTTTATGCTACTATTTTCCCTATTTCCGTCTACTTTCGTATTTTTGTATAATATTGCAGAAATGTGAAGAATCCAGCGGAAATCGAGCCGAATCCGTCCCTAAGTACTTAGCATTGCATTTGACATGGAGTTGTGACTCGAGAGATGAACTTGGTGCGCATATCAAGTCCCGAAAGATAGATTTGCAAGAGTTTCAGAAGCGGATTACCAGCTACAGTGGTCTATAGACTGACCTACATGGTCTATAGACTGTCAGAATGCTGAACAATTTACTGCAGTCTGATTAAAATGGCTATATCTCGAGTTCTAGAGCAGATAATCGAGTGATTCCAATTGGAAGTGAAAGCTTATCCTCTTAGCTTTCCAACTCCGCGTAGAACACCTGATTTGACCAAGCAACGAAGAAATGGAAGCTGTTTTAAGATCGGTGCGCGCTGTAGGAATTGTCAGAATGCCTTACTGTACAGCGCCTGTGGTCGATCGACTGGTATCAGTGGTCGATCGACCACCCCACGATATGATGCGGCAATTTAAACTAGAAGACGTGACAAAGCCCATTATAATTAGGTTATGAGGATTAGGTTACGTGATAATTCCTTTATAACGTGATTCAACTCCTCTGTTTGGATTATCTAGTTCCTATCATACATATCTTTAGTTTACAGACAATAAAATACATTAGCTATTCGTAGTTTAGAATTCTAAATAAAGTTCGTACCTTACTTTCGGATTCATCGCTTATTCCTTTGCTTCTGTAATTCTAGTCCTTAAATTTCAGTATTGTTTTATTCGTTTCGCTAGTATTAGTTCTTGCTAGATAGAATCCCAAGCCCTATTTACAGTTTTATGCGAATTTATTCATTCAATTTTTTCAATTATGCAATCCATTATGCTTATTATCAAATTAGTTCTTGTTATTTGCGTAAATATGTCTAGCTAAACACCCCTTGCTAAGATGTGAGGGGAGCTATAGCATAGATGGCATTAGAATAGGTGACCCCGAATTAGGGCATGGTCGATCGACTGGCTTAACTGGTCGACCGACTATGCTGTGTGGTCGGTCGACTGAGGTAGTTGGTCGATCGACCAGACCTGTGTTTGATTAGCATCGTTTGATTCGTTAAGTGCAATATTTAACAATGAGACCGAGAGGGGACTTGTTAGATGCTTAGTTTTGACCAACCCGTAGATCGAGAGATAGGGAAGGGCATTAATTAATGAATTAAGACGACTAAATTGCTAAGATCGAAAGATAAGCAATTTAGGCTTTAGGAATCACTTTTCAGGGCGAGAGCTAGTATTAGTGAGACCTAGGGACTAGTAGCATAGGCCGAAAGGAGCTACTAGTTAACTTGGGCCGAGAGGACATGTTTTACCCATCCTACACGACTGTATTTCGGACTTACCTAGGATTATGTGCCATCGCAGCTATAGTGAACCGACCATCTTAGCTCCTTTTTATCATTTGCTTACGCTTATTTTTATTATTTGCTTATCTACTTTTGCATTTAGACTTAGATATAACTCAAATCAAAACCCCCCCAGAAATTCATAGACTAAAATTAAGACAATTAGAACTCCCTATCTCCCTGTGGATCGACCCGTACTACCGCTTGCTAGTTGTAGTTTGGAGATTTATAAATATTATTTTTGATACTCACTTCGACAGGTATCAAATTTTTGCGCCGTTGTCGGAGAGGCAGCGTGAATTTTTAGTTGTTTTAATTTTAGTTTTTGGTCTCATGGAGCATCCATTCCTTGAGGCAGTTTTTATCTTCTTCTTGTAGTTTCTTCTTATATGCAGGTCACATTGCGCTAGACAGAGACTATTAGAGAAGTTATTTCAGGAGGAAGGCTTGAGTACTCCTGATAGATGGAGAGCAGAAGCATAGCGCATCATTCTGGGCCTAAAGTTCAGGATATCCCAAACGGATACGCTCTCCCAGCTGGTACAGATGGTTCCTTTGAGCCCCGTCCTTCGCATATAGATTTAGTGGAGAGGAACCAATTTAGTGGAGCTGCAGATGAAGACCCAGCAAAGCATATGGAGGTTTTCATTGATTATGTCTGTTCTATTCCTCCACCAGAGGGCGTGAGACAGGATCAGATCAAAGAAACTCTGTTTCTCTTTTCGCTCCGAGACGCTGCTAGGGAGTGGTATAGGGATTTGGATAGAGAAGCTTTGGGTATTACTGATTAGAATTCATTGGCTCTAGCTTTTTACAAGAAATACTTTTCACTGTCCAAGACAAATGCAATAAGAGCCCAAATTACAAAATTCAAGCAGTGGCCTGATGAGGAATTTCACGAATCTTGGATCAGATTTAAGAAGTTAGTCCGCTCTGTTCCACACCACGGTTTTCAGCAGTGGTATTTGTGCAACCAGTTCTATATTGGGTTGTACGATGACCACATTAGTATTCTTGATGCAGCAGCTAATGGCCGGTTCCAAGACAACATTGGTGATAATAAGGGTTGGAACACGATTGAAGAGATGGCCACACACCGTGCAGAATATTGTAATCCGAAGGGTAATACACGGTTGAGCTCGAATGTTAATAGTGCTATCCTAGCACAATTGGAGGCTATGAGTGTCAGATTTGATATGCTCGAGAAGAAGCAGGAGGAATTTAATTTTGAACAACATTATATGCCTCCTTATGTAGCTCCACTGACACGTCTGTCGCGTACCTGTCAAAAATAACCAACTGGCTCTAACTAATATAGCTAGGGAAGTCGGGTCGAATCCACAGAGAGGTAGGAATTTGTCAGCTAAATCTAAGTTCGTCAAGGTAACCAAATTGGGGGTTTATAAAATGTGATTTTCTAAACTAAAGAGAATAAGGAGAAGAGAATAAAAGGGAGGAAATAAACAGATAGAGAAGAACAGCTAAGACAAACGGTTCACCATAATCATCCGGTCAAGTAATCTAGGTCTCAGGTCAATGCAAATACGGTCTAAGGGGTAGCGAACGTCACCTTTCGGTCCCTAATTCACCCTAAAGTGTAAACAGCTTAACTTTCGCCCTCACTGCAATACTCTATTGTTCGCCACTAGTCTCGCCTTTTCCAACCTTTCACTCCTCAGTCTTATACTAAAATCCATCCTAAAACCTAATCTATGGACTAATTACAAAAGCCCATGAAATAATTAGGCGGAAATTAACTAAAGCGCAAGAAACCACTCGATCGAGTAGAAATAATCTACTCGATCGAGCACTTCATCACCAAACCACTCGATCTAGTGGTAACAAACCACACGATCGAGCACCTCTTGCAAAAACTCCTCGATTGGCTCCTTAAACTGGTCGATCGACCAGTCTTGAGTATATAAAGCATTCGATCGAGTGGCTTACTACTCGATCGAGCTATATAGGCACGTTAGACCTTGAATTGCTTCCCGAACTCAGCTCACGCGTCTTCCAAGTGTTAGATTTCCAAGCTTCGGCTCCTTATTTTCCATGAATGCATACAAATGGGACGGATTAGGTTCGATTTAGCTCCTCTTCGGTCAATTCCTGCAAATTACAATAAACGGACCAAAGTAGAATATTCGGGGGTATTTGTAGCCAGATGCCACATAAAAAGTACAGAAATGCGTGTAAAATGAGGTGAAAACCTTATATAAAAGACACGCATCAAATCTCCCCAAACCAAACCTTTGCTTGTCCCCAAGCAAATATGAATATAACTAAGGTGAACAATGGAACGGGACCAACGCATCAGCTACAAATCACCCACTAAAACCAATTTAATGCAACAAAATGACAAGTGACAAATGAGAAGTGCAAACGAGTTAAATCAATGTTTCAAACTTACTGAACCGTCGACCTTGCAAGACTCAAAAGATATCGGACTCTCACGGGTCGCTCGTCACTCAAAATCAGGAACAAGGTGAGTATATATGTAAAAGATAGGAAGAAGTAAGACACTCACCTAACTCGACCTATAAGAACATGCATGCAGTTAACATGAATAAAGTCTCTACAACCGTACATATGCATTCCAACCATACTAATGACCAAGACACATGCCGAGGACTTACATTTGGGTAAGTGAGGTAATGGGTAAGAAGGGGCTAAAATGAATTTGGATATGTGGGGTTAATAGACAAAGAAGCTAGCAACAACGGATCCAAATATAAATCGCATCCCAACTTCGTACTCATAACAGCAAGATGAAACGGTGCAAAAATTATGCACTAAACTCACAAAACACCAAAAATCGTCAACTCTCCATAAAATATAGATAAGACATGGGAGTGTGAATCATTATACAATTCTCATTCTTTTTCATATGTGATTTTTCTTTCTTTTTCTTCTTCTTTTGTTTTTCGCATTTTTTTCTTTTTCTTTCGTTCTCGTTTTTTTTTCAATTCAACATTTTTTTTTTCTTTCTTTCTTCCTTTCCCTTCAATTCTTCCACCATCTTCTGAAATCAGATGAAATAACCATATTGCAGGAAAACATTCCAAGAACTACTCGTTACTAGCTCAGCTAGGGTAGGAAGTATTATAGAAAGTAGTTGGTAGGACAAAAAGGCAATTTGGTTATGTGAGGCTCATGGGTAGAATGAAATAAAGGGGACTGCCTCTCCTAACACGTGTCACCATCCACAGACCGAATGCATACAGGTATTAAGATGACTAGACTCATGCTTATGCAATTTGATGTTACATGTCTTAAAGAGAGTACTACTCACATCCTAAATGAAACCGGTCATGAATGTCACCAGTTTAAAAGCTCTAACCTCAGAATGTAATGTAGCTTGCCGACATAATGAATCAAGTCTATTCGTTCAGATAAGAAAGAAACAAAAACTCGTAGATTATGTACATAATCACGCCAACTAAATGTCAAGAATATGCCGGGCTCAAGTAAGGGTTCAAAGTAGCGTCAATCTTCAAACGTTCCGACTCAATTTAAACATGACATTTTTGAAATTTTTTTTTGAATTTTATGATTTTTATATGATTTTTTTTTTTTGGAGTTAATTAAACAACAATGCATGCGGAAATAATAAACGTGGAAGCAAAAATGCAAGAAAACATGCAGACAATGCATGCGGAAATAATAAACGTGGAAGCAAAAATGCAAGAAAACATGCAGACACAGATATGGATGCATACCTCCCCAAACCAAACCGTACAATGCCCTCATTGTACCAAAAAAATAGGGAAAGAAATGCAACTAAAAGGAAAAGGAGAAGTGGAGTCGGAAAACGTACAAAACGTCATAAGGAGGGACCTCCCCAAACCGACCATGAACATGGGAGGTCAAAGAAAGTCAAGCAGTAGCTCCATAGACGTAAAACAGCAGCTGGGAGTCAAAACTACTCGATCGAGCACTTGGAACAGCTCGATCGAGTGATCTGGCGCATGGAAGGACTCGATCGAGTAGAAAACCACTCGATCGAGTAGGCATGGTTTTGGTTCTGGTTGATCGAGGACAGTATCACTCGATTGAGTGAAAGCTACCTCAAAAAGTGCTCGATCGAGCATAATATCATTCGATCGAGTACTTTGACCTGCAAAACACGCATTTAAAGCAAGGAAAATACATAGGAAGTTCATAAAACAGCGTCTAAAGTTCAACGTAAGGCTAAGGAAAAATAAATAGTTCAACAAAAGTACAATAAGACAGTCCGGGCTGCCTCCCGGAGAGCGCTGGTTTAAGAGGTCCCGCATGACCTTTCTGGCATCAATTAACTGGCGCGTCAAGCTCGTCGAAGCGCAAGACTTCCATACGATTGTCCGCTTCATTCGCCTCGTGGTAATGCTTCACATATTGGCCATTTACCTTGAACCTGTGCCCCTCGGAGTCTTCGAGCTCTACGGATCCAAATTTGGTAACAGCTGTCACCGTATAAGGACCACTCCACCTGGACTTGACTTGCCGCCAGAAATAATCTCAATCGGGCATTGAACAATGAAAGACCTTTTGCCCAACATGAAACTCACGAGGTAAGATTCTCTTGTCATGCCATCTCTTCATCTTTTCTTTGTAAATCCGCGAGCTGTCATAGGCATTAAGCCTAAACTCCTCCAATTCATCTAGCTGCAAAAGACGATTCTGACCACACAACTTAGGATCATAATTAAGCTCACGAATCGCCCACCAGGCCTTACATTCCAATTCAATAAGTAAGTGACACGATTTCCCATAAACTAGCCTATAAGGTGATGCACCAATTGGTGTCTTAAAGGCGATTCAGAGGCCCATAATGTGTTATCTAGCTTAAGACTCCCGTCCTTCCGTGATTTAGAAACTACCTTAGACAAGATCTCTTTCAACTCGCGATTAGAGACCTCTGCCGACCACTAGTTTGGGGATGATACCCCAAACCTCGCCTGTTGGACACAAACTTTAGACAGTATAGAAGTGAGTTTCTTTTCTTTAAAATGCATTCCCCCATCACTAATGACGACCCTAGGGACACCAAATCGGGGGAATATGATCTTTTTAAACATTTTTACCACGGTCTTAGCATCACAATGGGGTGAGGCAATTGCCTCAACCCATTTCGACACATAGTCTACACCACTAAGATATACCTTTACCTTTATGGATGGGAACGGTCCTTGGAAATCAATGCCCCAGACATCGAAAACCTCAACCTCTAGGATGCCGTTTTGTGGCATCTCATGTCTCTTTGAAATGTTCCCTGGCCGTGGGCAAGCATCACAGGCTGAAACAAAAGACCTAGCGTCAGCAAACAAAGAAGGCCAGTAAAAACCAGACTGAAGTACCTTAGCCACGGTGCGCGATGGACCGTCTGCACATTCCTTAAACAAGTAAGGATCATTCCAGAAGTACTGCTTAGCGTTATACAGAAAACGCTTCTTTTGCTGATGAGAAAGGTCGAGCGGCGACTTGCCATCGACAACGAAGTTAGCTATATCTGCATACCAAGGTTCTTGGTTAACAATAGACGATATAACAGCAATCAAAGTATCGTCAGGAAAAGAATCATCAATGGGTAGAGAATCTTCCCCTTCTTGTCGCATCAGTCGCGACAAGTGATCAGCTACAACGTTCTCAGCTCCTTTCTTGTCCTTAATCTGCAAATCAAACTCCTGAAGGAGGAGTATCCATCTCAGTAGCCGTGGTTTGGCCTCCTTCTTAGCAAGGAGATGCCTCAAAGCTGCATGGTCAGTAAAAACAGTGACTTCCGACCCAACTAAATAAGTACGAAACTTCTCTAAGGCATAAACTACAGCTAACAGCTCCTTCTCAGTGGTAGTGTACTTCACTTGAGCCTCATCCAGAGTTCGGCTCGCATAGTAGATAGCATTCAAGGCTTTGTCTTTCCTCTGGCCAAGCACCGCTCCTAGTGCATAGTCACTCGCATCACACATGATCTCAAACGGCAAGTCCCAGTCGAGAGGTTGTATGATCGGCGCAGAGACTAAGGCCTGCTTTAACCTGTTAAAACCAGAAAGACAAGCATCAGTAAACACAAAAGGGGCATCCTTAAGCAGCAACTGTGTAAGTGGTTTAGCAATTTTGGAGAAATCCTTGATCAACCGGCGATAAAAGCCGGCGTGACCAAGGAAGCTCCTCACCCCCTTAACATTAACAGGAGGTGGTAGTTCTTTGAATCAATTCCACCTTTGCTTTATCAACTTCTATTCCCCTATCGGAAACTAAGTGCCCTAAGACAACTCCCTCGTTGACCATAAAGTGGCATTTCTCCCGATTCAAAGACAAGATTAATCTCAATACAAATACTCCAACACTTTCTCAAGGTTAGACAGACAGTTAGAAAAATCACTTCCATATACATTGAAATCGTCCATAAAAACTTCCATGATAGACTCAATATACTCTGAAAATATCCCCATCATACACCTTTGGAAGGTGGCGGGGGCATTGCACAAACCAAAAGGCATTCTCGCGATACGCAAAACGCCCTTAGGACAGTAAATGTAGTCTTAGCCGATCGTCGGTGGATAGGGATCCGAAAGAACCCTGAATACCCGTCTAAATAGCAGAAAAATTTATGAGAAGCTAACCTTTCTACTATTTGATCAATAAAAGGAAGGGGAAAGTGATCTTTCTTAGTGGCGGCATTCAAATTGTCTCGTAATCTATACACATCCGCCAACCAAATACTACTCGAGTAGGTATTAATTCATTCTTTTCATTCTTAACAACGATTTGTCCCTCCTTTTTTCGGGACCACCTCGTATGGACTCACCCATTTAGAATTACCGACAGAATAAATAATACCGCATCCAGCGAGCTTCATTACCTCGGCCAACACGACATCCTGCATCTTCGGTTCACCGGCGCCGACCCCGTCGCAAGGTTTGTGATCCTCCTCCAGCTCTATCCCGTGCATACAAATATCGGGACTAATCCCGTGATATCGTCCGAGTGAATAGCCCATTGCTTTCTGTTTTTCTTAAGTACGACTAACAAAGAGGTCACCGATCATCACTAAGCTTGGCACTAACAATGACCGGATATTGCTCTGTATCGTCTAAGAAAGCATATTTAAGATGAGAAGGAGAGGCTTACGTTCCGGTACCTTTACCTCAATGGAGCAAAGAGTGCTAATCATTTGTTCCACCTGTTCTCCCTCATGCTCATCTAAATCATCAACAAGCAAATCCAACGCAGCGTCATCGTCGTCTGGGCTATCTGCACACTCATCAAAAAGCATAAGAGCTTCTAGTGGGTCCTTCATAAAAGAACCCGACCAGAAGTCATAAATAGACTCGTCAATGATATCGACCGAATAACAAGTGTCCTCTATCATTGGGCGAGCTAAAAATCTTGGGCGGGAGCCAATGTGATAGCGTCATCCCCTATCGCAAGAGTCGACGCCCTTGTCGACATCAATAATGACCCAATTTGTACAAAGGAATGGTCTTCCTAAGATAATTTGGGTCCGGGTGTCCTCGGCTATATCCAAAACAATGAAATCTCTTGGGATGTAAAGCTTGCCTATTTTCACGGCACGTCCTCTAAGACACCTAAGGGCCTCCTAACGAGATCTATCACCATCCGTAGGGTAATGTTAGTCACTTTAAAATGACTCATCTTCAGTTTCTTGCAGACAGGAAGGGGCATGACACTAACACTGGCACCTAAATCGCAAAGGGCCTTATCAATAACCATATTGCCTATGACACAGGTAATAGAAAAGCTGCCCGGGTCCTTCATTTTTGGAGGGGCCTTATTCAACAGCAAATTACTAGACTCTTCCATAAATGAAATCGTCTCAAATTCACTCAAATTTCTCTTACGCGTCACAATATCTTTCATAAACTTAGCGTAAGTGGGTACCTGAGTAACAAGTTCGGAAAAAGGGACGGTTACCTGGAGGTTCTTCACGACGTCCACAAACTTACCGTACTGCTGCTCGATCTTTGCGTCCTTCAGACGACTTGGGAAGGGTACCCTGGTAGCGATGAGTGGCCCCGCAACTTTTTCTTTACCCTTATCAATGCGTGACGTCTCCACAAGCGGGGAAGATGACACGGTGGCGGTATTAGATAGTAAATTAGGATCCCGCCACTTAAAGTCTTGGATCGAGTACTTTTATCGGTCGATCGACCAATTGCTTTTTTCTTTTCACTCGATCGACCATGTTTATCACTCGATCGAGTGATTTCTTCAAAGATAGTTACTCGATCGAGTAAGATTGTCACTCGATCGACCAACATTGAATTCTGCACTTCTCGATCGACCACTATTTTCACTCGATCGAGTGATAGGGTGAGTTAGACTGCTCGATCGAGTAGAAAAATCACTCGATCGAGTGTTTACAGCACACGCAGCAAGTATTTCCTCCAAAAACTTGTCTAAATCATCATCCGAGTTATCGTCAGCTATCAAAACCTCGTCTTCTTCATGAGTAAGGTCATTTTGAAAATTCATTGCACTGACTGGATGCATATTGTAAGAAGCTTAGCTTGGTCTGTCGCGAGTGTTAACTGCGCGACTTGTTCTTTCAATTCCGATATAACCGTTTCAGATTGCCGTGACATGCTCATCATAATGGATTTTAATTCGGCAATTTCTTCACTTGCAGAAGGAAGAAACGGTAGTGGAGTTGGCGTGGAGGGGGTAGAGACATTCTTTATTTCTTCATATAGCCGAGAAAGGAACTCCTGTTGTATTTCGATAAGCAAGAACGCGCTCTATACTTTCCAT